>NC_143245.1:2941713-3241713 GCF_009617815.1 Ciona robusta | reverse complement strand
GCTGCAGGCAGACGAAGGAGTATAGGAGAAACATTAGCAGGTGTTTTTCCGAACAACTCCTGAAGCTGCCAAGGCACACGTTACGTTCCATTCTTCAAGTGATAACAGGGCATGGCATGTTTGCCAGTCATCTGCATAAACTTAAAAAAAGTGAGAGTCCCATCTGCCCTGTCTGTGACGAGGAAGATGAGACATCCTTTCATTATGTTGGCATATGTCCAGCATATGCGAACGCAAGACGGGAGCATCTAAACTTGACCGAGCTGTCAAGGGAAGATCTCCCATCCATCACTATTAAAGCCCTTGTCGCCTACCTTCGGGGAAGCGCCAGGCTCCTTAAACTGGGAAGGTCCATGCAGTAGCACCCCGGGTGTTGGGGTAATGGGTCAATTATGGCCTAAATCCTAGGGCCCATGGCGTGCCACGGCGCGGGACCTCACCCACATAGAATAGAATAGAATAGAATAGACGTCACGAAAAATGTGATGTCACTAAAAATGTGACGTCATGAAAACTGTGACGTCAAGAAAACTGTGACGTCACGAAATCTGTGACGTCACGAAAACTATGACGTCACGAAAGATGTGACGGCACGGAAACTGTGACGTCACGAAAGATGTGACGTCATAAAAAATGTGATGTCACTAAAAATGTGACGTCATGAAAACTGTGACGTCATGAAAACTGTGACGTCACGAAAGATGTGACGTCACGGAAACTGTGACGCCATGAAAAATGTTTCGTCACGAAAAATATGACGTCACAAAAAATGTGACGTCACGAAAGATGTGACGTCACAAATTTCGTGACGTCACGAAAACTGAAAACTGTTAAAAAGCCCCACATCACCTCCCTTTTTATGGTTAATTTAAAAAGCGACAGTTTTATTGATTCCAAAAATACTTTGCTTACTAAAATTGTTCCAGTATATAGTCGTAGATATTCGTCCTGAAATAGTGATCTCTATAGCGCTATCCTTTTTTTAATACGAGTTGTGTATTATGGCAAAAAGGTTCATGCTGTGTAAAATAAATCTATCTTTAATTTTTAATGTGTTTAAAAACCCGTGTTTCGTATCGAATCCCGGATCTTTCAATTACAACACACGGGCTTTTGTCCTAGGCCGTATATAAAGTCACTGTAAATACATAATAGAACTGTTGAATATATCATGAATACTCTTTTACAGTCCTACTTTTAATTTAAAAAAAAGCAGCTCTAGCACAAATTATGTCCAGAAGCCGTTTAAGAGGCACCACTGGGGACCAACCCAGGTTCTCCTGTTTACAAGACAGACGCTTTACCACTAAGCCATAGCGCTCTGTCGCTGAAAATTATACGTTTGGCGACGCTGCAAATGAAGAAGATGATTTTTGAATAGATTAATAAATGCTCCAACACAGTATTTCTTAATGGAGTTTAAAATTTAAATTTGGCTGATGATATAATGTAGCGGACGTGTTTAAAAAAGGATCTCCTGTTTACTAGACAGGCGCTTTACCACTAAGCCATGGCGCCGGTGTTCGTATACACGCCACATTTAAAATTCAACTCGAATAAACTATACCTGATATATTTATAACGGTGCAAGAATACTATCACGCCTAACATACTTAAGCAACACTTAATTCAGCTAACTAATCATTAGTTTAAATATACATTTTTTTGGTTTTAATCCACATGAATGATTTGACAGGCCTCTGGCTTTTATACAATTGTCTATAATAACTTAATTTATATGCTGAAACAGTAAGTATATTGCTGACACGAGGTGTATGAACATTCATTTTACAACGACTGCCGTTTTTTGGCCACGCGAGGATAAAGTAAGTTACATTCATTCATTCATCCCCACAAAAGCAAGTTTAACAAATCTCAGTCAGTAATAATAATTTTTGACTGCTACACGACCACAATTGGTGACTGAAAACCACTTTGTTGGTTACTTATGCTCCAATCTTTGGATCAATCTTCTTTAAGGCCGAATCCCCCCATTGTACGGGTTGTGTCATTACGCACACTTTACTTCCAATTAGAACTTCATTATGTTTAAATAAATGGTATTTATTTAATTTTCACATTGCATCGTCTGTAGGGTGTAACGGTCACGACTTTTATCCAAAACAGTATTTCTTTCTTTTTTTATCAATAAGCGTGTTTTAACAACTGTTGTTTTACCCAGAGCCATAGAAATACCGAGTAGTCCAACCCATTGTTACGTAAAACACAAATTGAACGGCAATTTGGGTCCAAAATAACACAGTAGGTATAGGAAAAATGTATGTTTTTCGGTAAATTACAGAAAAACTTGGGCCTAAAAACAAATTTAAAGGTTGAAAAATGTAAAAAACATGTGTTATTTGTTTTCTGTGTCAAAAAAAGTCAAAAATTAGAATTAGAAGCGGTTGATTTGCGACATTTTATTCATTTAATGCGGCTAAATTTATACATTTTTTCTAAAAAATGTTTGGTAAGGTAAATAGAAGCTGTTTTACACCTTCCCACAATAGGAAAACACAAACAAAACTTAACAAGTTCGTTTAAACCCTTTGTCAAAGTCACCACTTTCGCTCTATTTTGGACACACAAAGACGGCAGTTGGACTACTCGGTGTTTATACGACTCTGGTTTTACCGTTACTACCTGTCTTTTCGCTTATGTCAACTCTCTTGGTCTTCGCTATGGTGACCGAAGAGACGAAATAAACTTCATTCATTCATTCAAAAAACAAAACAAAAAAATTATGGTTCATTTTTTATTGAGTTAGTTCTACCGCAATAGTAAAAGGTTTAATTAATGTTATGCTTATTATAATATGGGTTTATTCATTAGAGCTATGTTCTCCTTTTTTATATTAATCGTTTATAATTAGCCATGTCTATCTCTTACTGCTTCACTCTCTTGTTTTTTTCGTTTTCTATTTCAAAATAAACACATTTATGTTTGGCAACACATTTCGTTTAAATTTGTATTTTTTGACAGAATTCCAGTTTGACTTAGGAGTTGCTGTAGGTTTATTTTGTGTGAATATTTAACAAAGGTATGACGCAAGTTTTATAATAAAAGAACGAATTCCTGTTTCATTCGCCAAAAAAAAGGTACACTGTATATTTATTGCACAAAAACTATACTTTAAATATATATATATATATATATCTTTTATAAATAAATAATATTAATCAAGTTTACCTCAGATTACAAAATAGCACCTCATTATGATTTCGTTAGATGTAGATAAAATGGTTGCGTTTGCCAAAGAGTGCAAGTATTTGCCAGAACATGACTTAAAGAAGTTGTGCGATTATGTGTGTGATCTATTGCTTGAAGAATCAAATGTCCAGCCTGTTTCAACTCCAGTAACAGTATGCGGTGATATCCATGGACAATTTTATGACCTACTTGAACTGTTTCGAACTGGCGGGGAAATACCAGACACAAATTACATCTTCATGGGTGACTTTGTTGATCGTGGCTATTACAGCTTGGAAACATTCACCTATCTCCTGACTTTAAAGGCGAAGTGGCCAGATAAGATTACTTTACTTCGAGGGAATCATGAAACTAGGCAAATTACTCAAGTGTATGGGTTTTATGATGAGTGCCAAACAAAGTATGGTAATGCCAATGCATGGCGTTATTGCACTAAGGTGTTTGATCTGCTGACCATTGCAGCAATCATTGATTCTAAAATTCTATGTGTACATGGTGGTTTATCTCCTGACATCAAGACCTTAGATCAAATTCGTATAATTGACCGCCAGCAAGAAATCCCACACAAAGGTCCGTTCTGTGATCTGGTTTGGTCCGATCCAGAAGACGTGGACACCTGGGCAATCAGCAACAGAGGAGCAGGCTGGCTATTTGGTGCTAAAGTTACCCAGGAATTTGTACAAATCAATGACTTGTCGCTGATCTGCAGAGCTCACCAAGTTGTCCATGATGGTTATAAATACATGTTCAACGACCATTTGGTTACAGTGTGGTCTGCTCCAAATTATTGTTACCGTTGTGGCAATATTGCAGCAATACTGTCTATTACATCACCTGAAGAGCGAGAAGCAAAATTATTTCGTGCTGTCCCAGACAACATGAGGGTAATTCCATCAAGAACCACAACTCCTTACTTTCTCTAAAGCAACCATTCACCACTTGACATAACCATAGATAATCATACATGTGTTGATAAACACTAACAGTGTGCAAACAAATCAGTCAACAATAAAGTTTTTATCCAACCATGTTTATACTAAACACCAGGTTTTGATTCTCTAGATGCGAATAGTGATAGCAACACCAGGATAAGGATTTTCACTTTTTTTTCAGTGATGTTTAATGTCTATATAATATCATCAACTGCTTTATGAGTATAATATTCATATATATATATTAATATTTGAGTACTGTATTTGCAGTTTTAGCCTAAAGATCTAAGTAACAACGGTATTTTTAAATCAGCAAGGTTGTCTGAAAATCAATTTATTATACTGTTGAGTATTGTAACAAACTAATTATTTACAATTTGTGCCGAACTGCATGATTTTTCATTCTATAGAGATGTATAGTTCAATGTTCAACTTTGTTTTTGGTAATTTTATACACTCTGGCACCTCATGTATTTTATGAGTTGCAAATACAAACTGCGAATTGTATATTTGTAACTTTTATCCATGATTAATAAAATGTAGTCTCACAATTACCAAGCAACAGCTAAAATTGACAGGTTATTTACGAAATTCCAATTTAGAATAACAGAACATGATGTATGCAGTAGACATGGTAGTACTAGTGAAAATATATTCTCATTATGATCAATGATTATAAAAGGTAAACGTTGTATTAATTGTTTGAGCCTCCAATGGCTACTGAATATAATGTGAAAGCAGGTTATAGCAGATGTAACTGTTTTTAAATACTATTTCCCATTCTCCTATATTCATAACAAGTTCAAGAATTCGTATCACCTGCCTCGCCTGAAGACATAATGACAATTACCCAAATACATGTTATATTCCTCTCTAAAGGTTACATACTCAATTGCTGCTATCAGGACACCTAAGTCAATTGCTCCATTTCAGTGATTGTCACCCTCCACAAAGTTACTTACATGGTAGCTCGGAAGCAGACACACAAGGTGAATAAAACAAAATGGTGTGTGACCGTCATTTATCATCTACACAGTTAAGTGATACTCAGCATGTCATTGTACACATATACCATGATAAGAAGAACATGAATATATTGCTTGTTGCTTGTGCTATATAAGGCATTTTCAAAATCATGGTGAAAACAATAAAATGAATCTGTTTATTGTGGTGACAATAAGCAAGTTAATTGGCAGTGACAAAGTAAAAAGGAAACGTTGGAAAGTAAATTAAACTGAATTTATAAACTTAAAAACAAAACTGAGTCTAAAGAATTTTAGGAATTTTTCAACAATAAAACTGAGTTAAATGTATCTTATTTATGTCATTACAATTAAAACAGCTTTTAAATAAATCGGACCTGGAAAGTAATTAGATTTATTGTAATTTATGAATTACTATTATTTTAATCTGTCCTATGAGTTGTCACTGGGAATCAAATGTAGAAATTCAAGCATATATAAGATCTGTTCTGTTGGTTCTAAACCATTCATGGCCCGCTTAATGTAATCGTCACTTTGCAATGTAGGTTGAGAGTAACTGGGTTTGAATATACTTAATGGAAACAATAGCTGGGCGTCTGCCTTTTCAACTTGAGCTTGAGGTTCAGTTTTGCAGAGTTTTGCTTGATCTGTTCGATTCAAAATAGCGGTGGATTTTACAGGCTTAGTCCATGCTATGGCTGGGTCCTTCATGCTGGGACTGTAGTCTGGGTCTAGCATAACAGGGACAGGCGAAGAGAGTTTTAATACATTTGGTTTATTAAGTATACCAGATACTTGTTTCGATGATGAAGAAACATTAAGCTTTTTGGCGGCATTTGTGCGACGTGCTTTTACTTTCTCTCTGTTTTTTATAGTTTTATCTTGAATCTTCTGATAAAGTACATCAGCAATTTTTACTAATGCCTCCTTTTCCACATCAGTCAGCACACTAAAGGTGGATGTATCACATTTGTCTGAATTTTCATTGTCACAGGTATTTTCCATTTGCATTACAGGAGACATTAATAGCTCTTCAATGGCATCTGACACTGATTTGTAATGACATTCCTTACTATACTTGTGCAGCATCAGTAGTGATGTTCTTACAACATTTGGTTGGTCATCATTAGTAGGCCTCGCTAGCATTTGATATGTCACAGGAACAGTCATAAATCGATATTTTCTTTTTAACAACTTATCCCGCTTTAGCAAGGCGGATATGGCTTCGGCAAGTGTGTTGTAGTCATAGCAAAATTTCTGGAAACATTCAATTACCTTTTTTGGTGCATAACCAAAGTTGTACAAGGTAGCAGTGCTTGCCACAAACTTTTCATCCAATGATTTGTCTGAAAAATCATCTGCTGGAGTGAATGCTATACGTTTACTTGTATTTTCTATAGTCATTGTGCCATTAAAATTTTCCAGACACAAAATGTAAACACATACTAACCAAGAACAAAGTATCTGCTGAATAAAGTAAATAAAGGTTAGGTAAAGTAATAGATAGAAAATATATACAATTTCTGAATTAATATAACATTTAGTGGTTCTTTCTGTAGTACCTTTGTTACAGTAAGATAAAAATAACTATCCCACAAA
The DNA here is from genome assembly GCF_009617815.1 of Ciona robusta. Lineage (NCBI taxonomy): Eukaryota > Metazoa > Chordata > Ascidiacea > Phlebobranchia > Cionidae > Ciona > Ciona robusta. Next base: position 3,234,989 of record NC_143245.1, on the reverse strand, counting down.
GATCTATACTTTACTTGGTGTTTAAAATTAATATTATTCTACACAAAAAGATACATTCGATACAAAACCATGACAAAGATTTTTTCCTTGCAATGCACTCAATGATATTAAAGTAGTGGGACCACAAAAATGGGTTTCCAAGAAAATTATACTTAAATATTTTTACCTTATAAGATTATACAATGCTAAAGAAGTATGATCATGCTTTTAATATTGTTTGGGGCTGTAATTTTTGGCAAAATGTGGTTTATGGATAATTCAGGGACTTGCTTTGTTATTTATAAAATCTTGCAGTGATTTTAAACTACTGATTAGAGTTTTATTTTAGAACTTTTATATTACTAGTTGTCTAGTTTCATATTAAAATGGTAAAAACAGGTTTAAAGTGAATGCTATAATACTATGGTGGGAATATATTATTTACAAATTTTTCATTTAAATGACTTTTTGCTGATGCAAATAATATGGCAAATTATTTACTGCACTTGTAACAAGTAAAATTGTTAACTGAGGTGTTTTCATGCAATATGCAACCTCTCATACAATTTTTACAAGAAAACTATTCAGACAGTAATGGCAAATACCTTGTTGCAGCTTTTACTGTAGTTTTATTTTTCTTGGTCTTTATTATAAAACTTTGTTTGAAAATTTATCCTTTAATTCTTATCTTTAAATTTAATACTTATTCTATACAAACAAGACAGTTATACTGTTATCTGTTATGCATATATAAAACACTTATAATATATACTATGCAAAATCAAGTAGCTATGATTTAATGATTGTGACATCGACATGAAAGATATTGGTTCAGCTTAAGCATCACAATTGTATATTAAATTATTATAAATTGGTCGATAAAAAACAGAATTTCTGGCAAATTACAGTGTAATACAAGTAATTAAACAGTGGATATATTAAACAGTAGATACTTTTAATCTCGATTCTCAAGACTTGCGTGCCTTCTTCTGTTTGATTTTATTCAAATGTGTTTTTTCGTGTCTCCGCAATACCGCAAGTTGCCTAAAGTCTTTCATACACGTTTTGCACCTGTGAGGCTTCTCGTTAGTGTGGATTTTTTTATGATCTATTAAGGCGGTGGTACGAGCAAAGGACTGTTCACAAACATCGCATTTGAAAGGCTTTTCTCCAGTATGAATCAATTGATGGCGCTTCAGGTTTGATACACGTGCGAATGTTGCTTTGCATTGGTCACACTCATGGGGCCTTTCTTTGGTGTGCGTCATAAAGTGCTGCTTTAAATGACTAGCCTGTTTAAATGTTTTGTAACAAACTTCGCACTTGTAAGGGTTTTCTCCGCTATGGACACGCTCATGAGTTGTCAGATTACTACTTGTTGCAAATGCTTTGTCACACACACTACATTTGAATAGCTTTATTTTAGTGTGAACGGATTTGTGACTATTTAAGGTGGAGTTGTGCTTGAAACATTTAAGACATATATTACATTTATAAGGTTTTGTTTCATAGTGAACAACCATATGTCTTTTCACATCAATTGGCTGCTTAAAAGCTTTGTCACATATATTGCATGTGAAAGGTCTCTCTTCCTTATGAACATTTTCATGTAATTTAAGGTATGACATCCTACTAAATGTCTTTTCACAAATCAAGCACTTGAAAGGCTTTTCCTTAACATGCAAAAACTTATGGCTATTGAACATTTCAGGGTCATAAAACAATTTTTCACAAACATCACATCTAAAGGATGACTTTTCGGTGCGTACTTTAAAACGAATTGCAAGCTTGGAAGATTGTCGAAATTTCCTATCACATTCCTTTTTTTCTTTCGATTTCATCACCTTAATTTTTGCTACCTTAGGCATTTCTGATTAAAAAGTCTATAAAAAAAATTTCAAATTAAAAACTAAAAAGTATATAATACAAAACACAAAAATTGTTCTAAATTCATAAAATTATTTGTGTGCTGGAGGAAAAACCCATGTCTTCACATTTGAGGAAAATTAAGCAGGAAGTAAACTAATGTAATTGTCAACCTGAATGTCCTAAAAGACGCACAAACAGCTCGTACAATGCGAACAGTGTCTTTAAAATACGCCAAACAACCACACGTGAACATGACAGATGTTACTAACCATAAAAATTGTTTTGTACTAATTAAGCTATAACCCCATAACCTCATAGCCCCTTCCTCTCCCTTGTATACCATATATATATATATATATATATATATGGCCCCATAGCCCTATAGTCTCATAGCCCCTGCCAGTTGATAAAAAGACGCACCAACCATGTTCGCATGTATTTTAGAAACAACTCGCGCTGTTCACGCGTATTTTAGAGATACCAGTCAATCTTTCCTAGGTGACATCCCAGATCACACTGAACAAGACAACAGACAGGGAGAACGATTCTCATGAGTCATGAGCAACAATTTCTTTCTCAGTTGTGGATTTGGTTATACCCACAATCTGCCAAAGAACAAAATAGTGTTAAGTAAGAAAAAGACAGCTGTCCTGTTTTAACCATTGTAAACTTTTGCCGGATACTTTGTTTTGTGTGTGTGCGGTGTACATATATTCAAATGTAGCACGGAATAAAAAAGGAAAAAAGCAAAACAATTAAATCATGACGTTTGGTTAGACACAAGGCAAATAAAGAATTACAGCATGGCAACATAGCATACCACTAACAAATATATATGAAATGGTATTCTTGGCCACCGACTAAAGTTGGTCGGTCGCAGTAACTACTGGTTAATGGTTACTAAAGTTGATCGATCGCAGTAACTATTGGTTAATGGCGTTTTTTTAGCATTACTTATTACAGACGTTGGTAAGACGATTTAGGGGCGACTAGTTTAGTCGGTAGCCAAGAATGCCACCCATGGAGTCCAGTTTATACGCAGTCATTTAAGCAATAAACCTTTCATATTTATTTTGTGAGTATTTCTGAATTAACAAATTGTAACAGCATAAGGCGATACTTTTAAGATGCAAGATTCTGGTCACTTATCTATAACGCTCACATTACATAATATCTATAACGGTCACATATCTATAACTATAACACCATTTTCTAGTTTCAAAATTAAGAATAGTATACAAAACATAGTACACTGAACACACCATGTTATACATGTGACAAAATCCGTGATGTTTTACAGTCATTGGTTGGAACTTTCATTGCCGACAACAAACGGTTGTTGTTGCACAAACTCTCCAGACTCAGTTACAATACCTTACGTAGTCTCCACGTTTCAACGTAAACAGGCATCAGGAATTTGATCGAAAATGGCCATCATTTTGCTAAGTTGGGTCCCCCATTTCACAGAAATAAAAAAGAGTAGAACGCGCAACTTTCCAAAACCGTGATATATTCTTTTTTCTCACGTGACCGCCAACTCCGTCCCCATTTCGCTTGGTCTCCATTGTAAAAGATAGAGGCATAGTATTTTTGGGAAGTTTTAGCTGTTTATTTCAAAACCTACACCAACTAATCAAGTTTATTAGGCTAGTTTAGTTATTTGGTAGGTTAACGCTTACAGTTTACCACTTTTTTGGGAAATTTAATTATTTAATAAATTTAATTAAAAATGTTCAAACAAACGGTTTGTTTGAAATATATAAATATTAGAAAATAGTTGTTTTACCAACGCTTATATATATACTTATATATGTGTATATATAAGCGTTGGTTTTACCCTAAAACTTTAAATTAAGTCAAAAAAACGAGAAAAAATACATAAAACGCCGTCGATTCCATTGACTACAATAGTAAACGGGAACGACCCGCGAAAGAGAGAGAGTGTATCACCTCTCTCCTTTGCCTACATTAAAGATGCGCGTTCTATTCTTTTTTATTTCTGTGCCCCATTTGAGCTGGTTTTCGATCTCTGTGTGTTTACTAAATATTCGTATCACTTTGGAACGAACCCGGGAGACTTAAAATACACACAATTGATTGTTTTGTGTGTTTGGTCACGTATTTATTTTTAAGTTAAAACAAAGCATGAATTTACTTACGCTCTTAATGACGGAGAAGTATCTGTGGAAGTACAACGTTTTTTTAAGTAAACCATGTAACTTTGTAAGTGATTTGTGTTATTATGTGTATATTATATTTGTAACTTAGACATTATGTGTATATATTATATTTATAACTTAGACATTATGTGTTATTATGTGTATATTATTTTATAACTTAGACAACCCATATGGGACCACTGCTGGAGCTATTGCCGTTATGTGTCTTGCCCAACCACATATAAGAAACGTCCACAATGGTAGCAGCGGCAGTCTTTGAACCTGTGACCACTAGAAAGGCAGGCGCAGTAATCATTGTGCAACTGCGCCAAACAAATGAGTTGTACCGCGTATGTGAAGTGCATGTATTATAGTGGAAAAGGCGCTGCTATACTATTACTTCTATCTCCTAGTAGTGCTACTATTGGCACTAGTAAAGAATCTTCCAGTACATAGCAGAATAGGCTGGTGAAAGTGTTAGTGGTTGGTGGTTAGGGGGTTAGGTGTTGATGGTTTGGGGGTTAGTGGTTAGCAAATAGGGTGGGGGGAAGACTCTTCACTAGCACCCTACTATTACATTCACTCTGTGAGAAAACCTGCTTCTTCATGGTATTTAGCCTGCCTTGTGTTAAGTTATATGTTTATTATTGTTTATTGTTGACGTTTTTATTAGGTAATACATCACAATAGCGATATGTAACATACAATAGGACATCTTTGATTTTCCAATTTTTGGTGCTATTAATAAACCCCCACTAAACCCAAACTATACCTGCAACGAATTGATTAATCTTTAATTAAACATTAACATATTCATTAGTAAGCCCTTGACTTTTTTTCAAAAAAGTTACACAACTTGTATCAGTAAAACCTAAGGAACATCTTAAGACCAAAGTGTTTACAGGTTAACATCTATGGAATTACCATTTAGTTGTTTTAATAAAAACTAGGGCACCAAAACTAGTTGTTTCACTGATAAGCTTTATGGAGTTCCACATATCTGCATTCATTTATTTTTAGTGTTTAGTTATCAGTTTCTCTTTTTTTGGCAGTGGCATAGTGGTTAGCGAACCTGCCTGTAACCCAGAGGAAATGGGTTCAAGGCTTAACGTTGCTACCATTGTGGCCGTATGTTTCCTTGGGCAAGACATTTAAGGGCAATTGCTCCAACCCAGTGGTCACTGATGGTTTGTCCAAATTATCAGCCATACATAAAAACATGAAAAAATCCAAAAAGATATAATCACCCACAAAGTAACATACATGGTAACTCGTAAGCTGGCACGAGGTGGTAAACCCGTGTGATAACGTCTGTTGTTTTCCGGCCACGTAAGGAAGTAGGTTACATACATACATAGTGTTGAATTGTCATATTAGTATGTTGTTATGTTCTATACTTCTATTATCTTTATTCAGTCACAGAACACCTAACAAACTAAATTTATAGTTGTTTTATGGAAATACCAAAAAAGTATGGATAGTTTTGATAAATCTGCGGGAAATATTTGGATTTATCCGACCAACTATCCTGTACGTGATTATCAACTTTCTATAACTAAGACTGCATTGTTTAAAAACACACTTGTTGTTTTACCAACTGGTCTTGGCAAAACTTTCATTGCTTCTGTTGTTATGTACAACTTTTACCGATGGTTTCCACAAGGCAAGATTATTTTTATTGCACCGACAAAGCCACTGGTAGCTCAACAAAGCAAAGCTTGTTATGACATTATGGGAATCCCTGCAGATGATCAAGCTGAAATGACAGGTATGTTTGCTTTAGTGGATTTTGGTGTCGATCTGTGTAATTACCTGGTCTTACAACACCTGACTTAATGAGCGGTTAAACTTGTAATATTTGTTTCTGCTCAATTAACCTTACTATATTTTGCTACAATTGGAAAAAATAACCTGATTTTGGAGGTGTTTTTTTCTGAAATCTGAACGATTTAGTAGAAAATAGTTCTCTGCACATTGGTTTTGAAAGTCTCATTAATTTATATATATGGACTATGTAATAAACAAAAATTCCCTGAAATTGGCGAATATACAACAAAGCACGACCATCAATTTTTGTTTAAATTTTAAAACATACCGAAAACACACCATTAAACTTTTCGTACATAGGTATATACAAATATGGGATGGGCGAGTGGACTATCGAGTCGGTATCAACTATGTATTTTTCTATTGAAGGGATGATAAAGTTGATTTAAACATTGATGTTTATAATTTATTTATGCTTAGTATATTAAAAGGGTCTTCTATGCAAGTAAAAAAACGACAAGATTTGTGGACAAACAAGCGTGTATTCTTTCTTACACCTCAACTATTCAATAATGACCTCGCCAGTGGGACATGTCCTGCTTGTGATATTAAATGTGTTGTGTTTGATGAAGCACATAAAGCTCAAGGGAATTATGCATATTGTCAGGTGGGTTTGATCGGGTACATACAATTTAGAGGTCGACAGATATATTGATTCACCGATATTATCTGCCAATATTTACGCTCTACCGATAATCGGTGTCAAAACTGATATATATATGCAATTTGCATATAATGCAAACATTTAGTTGTCCTTTTTTCGTTTGAAGATTATTCATTTGTCCTTTTTTTAAAGGTTATTCAAAAAATTTTAGTTCATTCCAAAAACTTCAGAGTTCTTGCCTTGAGTGCCACACCAGGTTCAAATATGTTTGCAGTTCAACAGGTGATAAGCAATTTTATACTTCTAGTTCATAAAACGTTTGGCCTTTAATTTACTTTAGATACAAATTTTTGGTTTAACTGTGGAAATATTTCTACACTTTTTTTCTAAATATTTTAGAAATTCCAATTTCTATGAAAACAAATGTGACTGTATCGTTTAGGTTGAGCAGCTGAGCTGTAGGTTAAATGATGGAACTAAAGACTTTGATTTAATATTTTGACCAGCAATAATACAAAGTTATGTTCAGGTCATTACAAATCTTTTAATATCTACAACCGAGATTCGTTCTGAAGACGCAATAGATGTACGCCAATACACGCACACACGAACTGTGGAAAAAGTTGTTGTGAAACTTTGTGATAGGATCATGATGTTCAAAGAAAAATATTTAGCTGTAAGATGTTCTGTTTTTGGAAAAACTAAGCATTACCATAGGCGTCATTGCGTCATAACTCTTGGTGCACCCTGGCAGCCTTAAAATGGCGAAGTAGGTCGACCCAGTTTTTAATTAATGTTCAATCTTTTCTAAATTGTTAAATAATTGTTAAAATAATATGGATCTGTTAAAATGCTGATTTATTATGTTCAAGAGTAGCAGGAATAATAGGCTATATAATTTGGGGTGTTTAATATACAATATTTTGTAATGTTTTCAGGTGATACAAGTTTTAATCAATCGCCTTGTTTCAAATGACATTCTTTACCATAAAGATGCAAAAAACATTACAAAATATGCGCTGCTAATGGCAAGAGATCAATTTCGGAAAGTTTCTGGTTTGCCTGTAAGTTTTGTGCAAAGCTGGAAACTGGTTTGTTTATTTAAATGCGCTTTTGTTTTCCTGTGAATCTTGCAGTAAGTATTGTTTGGAAAATTCAACACAAACTTGTGACTTTAAATTATGAATGTTTGTGTTTTAAAATTGTTTTTAAAATTTTAATATCTATGCTGTATTCTGCTAAAACAAAAGAATATTAAATTTTACATAAAGATTATTACTTTAATTTTTTCAATTTTTATAAAATTATTAATTTTTTTTGCTAAAATATCAGAAAGCGTCTATGTGTATTATCGAGGGGGATTTTGCGACTGCTATCTCTCTTTACCATGGTCTTGAACTACTTCTTCAACATGGAATGAAATCTTTTTTTATATTTTTGAAAGGAATAATGGATGGTGCAAAAGGTATAAACCCAAATATAATGTGTTGACAGTGTTGTATTGTATCATTATTGTTTATATTATATTATGCTAGGTTTATACCATTGGTCTACATATGCATATGTATATAATAACTATCTTTTGGGCAATATGTATTTCCAACATAAATAAATTCAATCATTTTATATTTCTTTTGTGTTTCTGTTTTTCATAAAGTTTCTATAGCCTTTACAAATTATTTCTGTATCTTAGTAAAACTTTTATCAATTTGTAGTATTAATGGGATAAAAAGGCTAACTCTAGCTTAAACTTTCCAGTGGCATGCCTCACAGCACGACCTCATTCATATAAATCATTATACTGTGTATGTGAGTTGTGTTTTTCACAGCCAACTTGAGAACTAGAAATGTTTTGTCCGCCAATGAACAATTTCAGGAAATCTATCAGGAGTTGACCAACTTGTTTTCATCACACAACACAAACACTTATGTGCAAACGGTAAATACTTCTCAATGAAAAATTAAATTTATTTGTTACATTTCAAAATATATATATTAATATTTTTTTAAATACTTTTTGTTAAAAAAAATTTATCAATTAATTTCGTGTTAATTAACAGTTATTGTTACTTTTAAAATAAACCTGTTTTTTTTCCTAAACAGCACAAAGAAGCATATTCTGACTTATCTATATGCTACAGTCATCCGAAATTAAGGAAATTAGAAGAAATAGTTTTAACATACTTTCACAATATACAGCAATGTGCAGGTAAATAGTATGCATGTTGTATAATCATTCCCCCCAAAAATTTTCTTTATCATTGCTACTAGTTCTTCAGTTGTATGAAAAAAAGGATAACTTGTAAGCAAGCACGAGGCAGATGAAATAGATAACTGTTCTACCTGTAATGACTCATTTTCTTGTACTCGCCTAGTAAACAAGTCGTATTTTATTTATTCAGACTATTGTTTGCTACTAAAAGTAAAACTGTTTGGTTGTACTGTTGAATTTGTTGTTCAAACAAAATAATAGCTTATTAGCCTATTATAATGATGTAGTGACATTAAACATATAGCATCTGGCTGTATAAACACTTTATATTAATAAACATCATTTAGTTTGGTAAGATAAACCAAGTCAACACGCCAGAAACCTAGAAGTAATAATAAAGTCTAAATTCATAGACCATCTCTGTACAATGCTGAATTAATTCAAAAGAAATTTACCAACTATAGATACTTCAAACAAATCAACTGAAACCAAAGTTATTGTGTTCTGTCAATATCGTGACAGTGTACAAGAAGTAACAGATCTTCTTCAACGACATGAACCGCTTATTCGTCCGATTAAATTTGTTGGTCATGCCCCAACAGCAAAAAACGAAAGTCCTTGTAGAGAGGGAAACAAAAGTAAAAGATTTACTCAAAAAGATCAATTAGAGGTGAAGGGAATTTTTATGTTTTATAATGAATTTTCATGGTGAATTGTAATTTTATATGAATGAATGAAATTGATTTCGTCCTTTCAGTCACAGTAACAAAGAACAGGGGGGTTTACAAAAGTGAAAAGACGGGTAGTAACGGTAAAACAACAGTTGTTAAAACACGCTTTTTGATAAAAAAAGAAAGAAAGTTTTGGATAAAATGTGTGACCGTTACATCAAACAGACAATAAAATGTAAATTATGTTGTACCAATTTCATTAATTGGCTAAAATTTTAAATAAAGCTTACCTAGGATTATGTCTTTCTATTTTTTCCTTCTCACTTAAAAAAAAGAAGATAGCCATTGTGAAGGGAAAAGCAATTTGTATCACTACTTTAACATTTTAGTAGTAACTTGCCTTGCAAATTTATTGATTTTTAGAAGAATATTTATTTTGGAAGCAAACCCCTGGATGTTCAAACCCCGTTTAAAGAATTATAAAGCGTTTTTCTTAGGCTGTTGCTCGATTTTGTTCGGGTGTTTACAACACGTTGATCGCAACATGTGTTGGAGAGGAAGGGTTGGACATCGGGGCAGTTGATCTCATTGTGTGTTTCGACTCCCACAGAAGTCCGATCCGCCTCGTGCAGAGGATGGGAAGAACTGGGAGGAAAAGAAACGGAAAGATTGTGATGTTAATCACTGAAGGGAAGGAAGAAAGAGTAAATATTTTATCTTTTAACTCCACTCCCTACTTTTCATTATTAAAGTAAACAAATTGGTCCCTAACCAAGTAACTTGGTGGGAGCATTCATTTTGTTTTTTTCGTTTTTTTTGTCATTATGGATTCTGTTTTCCTTTTTGGAAAGTTTCCGCCCCCCTGCGTATCTTTGCTTTAAGGTGGCAGATAATTTAAATTTAATTTTCTTTTTTTGTAATTTATATAAAATAAACTAAATATGGTCGTATTGTGTGCATATGATTCAGTTTGTGCACCAACTACGGATAATAATTTTTCCACTCTTTTACTTTTAAATTATTGTATTAATATTTAACTGATTACAGGATTACAACTCAAGCGTAGCAAGTCGAAAATCGATTGGAAAAGCAATGCACGCTGGTAGTAAATCATTGCAATATTACCCACATAATCCACCTATGATACCACATGATATTAAACCTGTTTGTCACAAAATGTTTATAACTGTTGAAAAGTTGCCTTCCAATACAAAAAAGAGAAAAATATCGACCAATTCTCTTAATTCCTACTTCAAAAGTACATGTAAGTATTTTTCAGATTTATTTTTTCTGTTGTTGGTAGACCCAAGCTTGAAGTGGCGGGGTAGGTTTACCCTGGGATTTTCTGCGTTACATTAATCAGTAACGTTTCAACCAACAAGTTATGTTTAATTTATAGAAAAATGCATCTAACTATTCCTGCGTCCCCTGCATTTTAATAAGTTTGTTCCCTATGGCCTCGAAGGTCGAAATATTCGATAATTTAACTTATGGTATGTTAGCTGGTTTTCAACAAACTTTTTTTTATGAAGCAAAAGAATCAACCAAGTCCTTGTTTCTGTCTATTGATGAGATAATGGAGTGGAAAAGAGATTTTTATATTGAGAGAGATATATTATCACATATTCCGAAAGTATCTTCCAACTCAGCATGCATTTATTTAAATAAAGAGGTAAACTGCTTTCATAATTATTTATTTTACTAGAAAACTATAAAGTTATTTTTATTTTTTTTTGATATATAATGTTCATATTAAAATGGCTAGTTTGTTTTAGGTTTGGTCACTTATAATTATCTATAGTTCAGTCATTCTTTTTATGATAAGATATCACAATCTAGGTATAAAAGGTGCTGTTTTAGGAGAAAGAGTGAAATGCTTTACTAAAAAAAGTTTTAATATGTACTCGTTACATCTGTGGTTGCAATAAGAATAAATAGATCTTGCCGAATTTATAGGAGTAGATTTTTTCCTGCTTAGCCAACCTGCATTATTAAATAAAAAAATTACAAATTCCTTTCAACCTATTACTTTTATCTTAAATTCTTTTCCTCCTTTTAAGTTTAAGAAACAAGAAATTGCTCCAAAAGTGATGGTGGATTGGTTACCATGGCAGTGTAGGCTCCAAACAACTAAGCTTGTGGAACATTCTGGAAGGACTAAACTTTTGCATGAGGTTTGTTCTTTCATGTTCAACAGAAGCTATCAATAAATATGGTTTAGGTTTAACAGCCACGTTTTTTAACTGACAGTCTCTCCCACCTCATCTTTTTATCCATACTGTGTTTTAACAACTGTAAATTCCCTTCCCTTCATTCTTTAATATGAATCATATCATATTATATGATCTTTGAAGAGATAAAACAAAGGTTTATGTTAATATTACGTTGTTATGGTAGACAGTCGCAAGATACATTAGATACCTTGACACCACCAACGAACCATGTGTTTATATACAATAAGTTGAACAACAGCATGGCATGTGACTAATATACGAATATACTATCTTTTGCCAAGAAACTTAGCTTATAAGTCACAGTGCTACAACCTTACTCATAAGGTATGTATTCAAATTAGGAGCCATACAGGGAAAACTTAGTCCTGCTCACAAGTAAACTCTATGCAATATTTATAAAAAAAAATTGTATTTTAAATGTTATTTTATTATTGAATAAAAAAATTGCCAAATATGATTTTTCTCGTATATTTTGTTATTTATTTTACCATAACATTTTAAAATGGCTGTTATTTTCAAAGCCAGTTACTAAATGTTCTTTTATTGAAAAATAAACAATATTTTTTTTGTATTGTTTAGATGTTAACAAGGAATGATTCAGTCATTACAATGGAAACAAATGATAAAGAAAAAACAACAAAACAATCTGAACCAATTATTATTTCACCAACACTAGATATTTTACCATCAAAAGACAATGTTCGGTCTCCACACAAACAGAACAAAAACTTTGGCGACATAAGAGAAATATTTTCAAAAGTATCAAAAATAAACTCAATCAAGAAAATCGCAGATATAGCAAAACTTTTTACAAACCACATTGATTTTCCTGATCGGTTTATAAAGAGCTCAAATTATCTCCAAAATGCTGTCACTGATTCAAAGCCACAAATTATCTGTGAAAAAACTGTTCGTTTAAACCATAAAGATTTTGATAATGGTGATAAGTTTGAAAAATTTGGTTTGGGTTTGTCTAAAAATATCCAACAAGTCTCTCCAGTGTTAGTTATGGAGGAAAGTAATCCTGTAAAAACTGAGAAAATTATTTTGGAGGAAAAACATCAAGAGTTAAGTACTTCTCCAGTTACAACGCATATGAACTCCCCACAAAGTGTTAATACTACTTCTGCCATCACCACTTCAAGCTCATGTACTTTTAATTTGTTTTTAAGTGATACTAGTGATGGAAAAGATTGCTTAGATACCAATATTTCAAATGTTAATGGTAAGAGTTTGCTGCCATTGGTGAAGAATCATGCGCACTGTGACAGCAATACAACACTGGATAGTCCTGATATAGAAACTCCTGATTTTGGTTTTCCTGATATATTTGCTCTTGATCTGGACCCCCCTAATGAATTAATTGAGGACAACCCTGCAGAAAAGAAACCAGCAGTAAACAAATCTCTGAAACGAAAATCTGAGGAGAATATTCCACCCAACAAGCTGGACCCTCCCTGTAAGAAACTTAAAGAATCACTAAAACATATAAAACAAATGTCATTCCATGAACTTGAACAAACGTTTGATGTGTCTGCTGATCTATTTGACCCAGAATTTCAAGTTGATTTTAATTTGACCACATTAGTGGACTGTACTTCTTTTACGTCAAGCCCGGTGGTCAGTAGTGCGATACCAAAACACTCGGTGTGCAGCACATCTACAGAGAGAAAAGCTGCGGGAAATATTACGACCGGTAAAAAAGTTTTAAATGGGGAAAATTATACAAGAGCTTGTCAGAATTCGGAAACAACTACGGATATTTGTGATAAAATAAAAAACAAAGTTGCAGAAGAAACATTTGAAGGTATTTGAATTAAGAATGTTATTTGTTTATCCACGTGGTGCAAAGAAATGACATTAATAACACTGGTCTTCTGTTTCATGCATCATGTGTCCATGTATGGATTACCAGTTGGTCAGTTACCACACAACTTTGTGGGCAAATATTATTTATGAATTCCTGATAATTTCAAAATAATCCAATGCATAAAATACTAATATGTTGGAGCAGTAACCCTAAGCGTCTTTTATACTGAACAAAAAGGGAAAAAAAAGAAGTAAAAACCAGAAACATTTTACTTAGATTTGTAAGCATAACATACTTTTCTGTAAAAAAATATTTTTTCTCTATTAAAACAAATAGATGATGAGTCGTTTTTATCTGCGTTGGTTAAAAGGAAACAAAGGAAAGCAAAATGTCTTGAATCTGATGAATCCTTGAATGAAACTGGGAAAGCAATCTATATAACCTCAACTGACAATATATCAGATACAGATTCAGAAAGTTTTTTCCATGTTAAAAAGGAGCAAACAAAATTTGATCATCCCAGGTCAGTGTTACCAATGAATCAAAGCTTGTTTGAAAATAAAATTCAATGCAACAAACAATCAACTCCAAAACTGCTAAAGTTTCACGGAAAAGTTAAACCAACTGTGATGCAAACTAAAGATCATGCAAAGGTAATTAATATTTATGTTTTACATAGTTTAAAAACTTTTTAACCTTACCATGTTAAAGATCTTGAAAAATAGGTTTAATTTTATAATGCAGTGTTTTGTTAAAACGCTTTACATGCTTTTCTCTTTATACTATTTTAGACTATTTTCACAGCCAGCAATTATGTCTAATTATAAAAAGGACTTGATTTGGTCAAGCATTTGGTTCCATCGTTAAGTATCTTGTTCAATAGCACTGACAAATATGGAACCGCAAATATCTTATGAAGTGTGCACTCTAACCGTAACCACTAAGCTGATAATAATTACTAGGATGCATCATGTCTTGAAGATAAACCTCATTTCCTCCATGAAACTTTACATTATAAGACGCAGTGGTTTGCGCGCATGCCTATAACCGAGATATTACGCATTAAAGGCTCGTCGCTGCTACCGATGTGGGCGTATGTGTTCTTGACCAAGTCACTTTATGGCAATGCTCCAACGTATCACTAATAAAAAGAACGGTCACCGATAAAGTTACATATATGTGGTAGTGGTACCTCGTAAGCAGCACGAGATGTATGAAACAAATCACCATGTTGTAACGACTGTTGTTTTCCTGCCCTGCAAGGATTAACCAAGTTTCAATTATTCTTTCATTAACGCCCCTTTTTGTTTATAGATGTTTATCGACAATGAAGCGGAAGTAAGTGGTGATTGTGACATCACAGAAGATGATCTATCACTCACAGATGAAGAAATGTTGGCTTTTGTAAATGACGCAACGCAACTGACTCAACACATCGATCCAACCACTGGTATGCTGGTTTATAAAGTAAAACCAATTGACCATATTTTTGCAAGTAACCAATGGATACTATTTTAGTACAACTCAATTAATGTATTAAATTTTGCCTCGGCGGCCTGTCATTCAACTTAAAGCAGCATACCAATAACAAAAAGTTAAATATATATAGAGATTCTCAAATGTAATCTAAAGCTCTAAAGGTATCACCATAGTTTCAAAAAAATTTCTGAAAGAAATCGTATGAGGCCATACCGTCGAAGTAAAAACAATTGTGTTGTTACAGCAGTACTAGCTGTTCATTTGCCAATAGTTGATTCAACTTGATTGCATAAATGTAATGTTTGCATACAGCTTTGCTATATAACTACAAAAAAACTAATTGACTCAGTTTTACTTCTAAGAAACTTTTGTGCAAATATTACTTTTTCCATAAAGAGAAAGCACCCGATGAGAAGGCAATGTATCTTAAATCTCTACATTCAAGTGAGTGGCTGAAATGCAAGTCAACTGTTGAACCACGCTACAGACAAAATATTGATGTATTTTCCCAGGTGTGATATCATAAATTATAGTTTGCGATGGACCATGATATGATTTCTCAGTCATACAAGATATTAGAACAAAAACAATTACCCAGATTAAATATAACCTTTAACTATTCTTAAGTTTGTTGTATTATCATGATACTTTAATGAAGTGGGAGAAGTGCATATAATATATATATGTATATATAACACAACTTTCCCAGTGTTTGAATAATCACAATTCTATTCTAAACACACCAGGCCTTGAAGTGTTCTTGTATAGAATAAAGCATAATACTGTAGGGTAAGATTACCATTGGCACCTAAATCCCATATTTCCTCATTGTGTTTTGAACAATTAACCCTTTCTTAAATCATGAGGACTTTATTTAATTCTCTAAAAGTTCTTGGTTTACTACCAAAAGGGTAGAGAAATAGTCCCTTTTGTCTTATCCCACTCTGCTATAGGGTGTATGTTTATATGTATTCCCTAAACTAAAGAGATTGTAAAATGTTGTATTACGATACACATAATATTATTATAGGAGGTGGAAACAGATTATTCTAATTATTTGGAAGATAGTTTTATCGTGGAGCACGAAGATTCAAACCCTCCTGTTGACCACGGTGAAATAACTCTCTTATCTCAATTACCAGATTACTCTGCTGCGAAAGCAAAGACACGAAATCAGGTGCGATTTTACTTTGTTAATTTTTTAGATTATTATAATTAACATTAAATCCTTTCAATTAATTGAGCACTGGTTAATGGTTTAATTGCCATATTATTATTTTATTTAAATCACAAGCTGCAGGGTAATCTGAACTCACATGTCAGTAAACATTGTATTCTGTCATAAATTTTTTTTATCTTTTCCTTTCTTTTTTTAAATGTACATTACATATTTCCTTAATCATAGGTTTTGCAGCCACACTTTTATCTGACACTTTTACTTAAGTAGTTTTTAATGCATTGTGTGTATTACGACTCCCATTTTTTGCTAATTTCCTCCACTTTGTTGTATTAATTAACATGATATTCGTTACTGTATTCGAAGAGATAAATAAAAAGTTCTGTATATTATGTAATTGGTTGCAAAAAATCCTTTTTTAGGTTAAGATGCTGAATGTGAAAAAGAAAAAAAAGAGAAAGCTCATCGTTGATTTTGATTCTTGAGTCAATCCTACACCTGTTCGGATAATAAGTTTTAGTTCACACAGTTGGCATAAGAGTACTTAAGTCGTTTTTGCTCTTTTTTTCTGTATAAGTGTGCCTAAGGCTGAAAACCAAATTGTTCTTTTTTGTCTTGTGAACTTTCTACTTATCTTTTGTGTTTGTGGTTTCAGTTTATTCTTTTTATCACTTACCGAACATTAATCTGCTGTATGTCTTGCCGGTACAAGAACTCATAATGGGTTGCATATAACCTATGCTACAGGTTGGGCATATATGGGCAGCCCTGGCTTATGCAAACAAAGTGAAATTTAAACGGTGGGGTTGAGTGGTTAGTCGTATCTGATTTCTATCTCACTCTCTAAACTCTTGTTTTCGTCTTAACAATTTTCAGATGTGGCACGTACTCAAATATTTTGTGTAATGTGTATGCGGCAACGTCTGAAATGGCAAAGTTGTGTTTTCTAATAATAGTTTGTATTTATTGATTTTGAACTCTATATTTATTATTGGAAGAAATGACTATGTGTACTACCTCAAAAGTGTTACACAGTACCTTTTTTTACTTCGTTTTTTTTTCACATCATTATTTGCAATATAGATTATATTCCAATAAATCTTCATTACAAAATGTTTTTGCTGACAAAAAACAAAACTTATGAAAAGAACTAAGTAGGTTATCGGAAAATACAATTTACTTAAATCTTTGTGTAAATGGAAATTTTCAAAGTTTCATAAATGACAATTATTGTGAAGAGAAAATACGGGCGACTGTAAAAAACGGAGCGACGTTTTTAAAAGCAAAAGGGATTTCGTTTTAACCCGCAGGCGTAAATATCTTTTCAGACGGTAATGGCATCAAGCTTAACAGTAATTGTGCGTGGAAGAAACGTAATCCTTACTCGTTCAATCCGACGAACCACGCGCCGCATTGAACCAATGGTCTTCCATGTACTTAATGGTGTACTGGTTTTTCAATATTTGGCGACCAACCAAAGCTGCATAGTGGTTTGGATTGACATTGCCATTATAGCTACATAAGGAACCGAGCAAGTAAAAACGTAATGTAGAAAGTCTACTTTGATTAAATTATAAAACCAAAGCCCCATAATTGTTGTGTTTGTAATAGTTGCTCTGTTTGTTTTCGTCTTCCTTTCCATCGGATGACGATTCGCGCTCTTTTTGGTGGTTTGCTGTTGAGTTGCATTCCATCAATCGCGACAAAACGCTGGAATCGTGGTCGCTTTCATTTTCGGGTAAATCGTTTAAAATTGGCGCCGACATGAGTGTCGAAAAGGGCGAGGGTGGACCGAATCGACTCCCACGCCGCAACATTCCACCGCCGTTTGTGCTGGCGTTTGTCCCGTTTGGTGAAGTTGTCGTATAAGCGTGCGACTTGGCTTTACCGGTTTGAACAAGCATCTTTAACCCCTGCCGCACCTGGCTGAGACTGCTGCGGCGACGCTCTCGCTTTTTGGCTGATTGTTGTCGGGCAAGCGCGACCTCACGACACAGCTCATCGAATGCAAAACGAACTTCGGCTTCTGGGCCGCATGCGGAGCATTCGACGTGACCGCAAGAAAGGCGTGCTGCCAAAGCGTCTGCTTGTTCACGACTAACGGTTCTACAGTGCTCCATATCAGTCTTGTTAGCTACCATGATCATAGTCAATATTTTAGTGGATCTGACACTGTCAAGACGCTCTTTTATTTGTTCGATCTTGAGTAAACTATCTTGGTTTGTGACGTCATACACCATCATAAATCCTTCCGCCCACACTATATGAGTATCATCCTAAAATAATAATTTACTCAACGATATTGCGTAATATGCTTCAAGTGCATACGTGGTGATTTTAAACTTACTATAGTAAGTGAGTCAATGATCTCCATATGTACTTGTTCTCCCTCGATATTAGTTTGGTAAGAGTACTTCCAATCTGCGTAAAATCCGTAAATAAAAACCAATCTAAAATATTAGAACCGATGAAGTTTAAATCGTATATATCTTGTTTAATGACGATATCATAATTATTGTATTGTTGGGTAAGATGGGATATTGTTAACACCTAAATCCCATATTCCCGATCATGTTTTCAACAATTAACAACACTCTTTTAGAGTTGGAAGGCCACGGTTTTATAACTCTAAATACTTTCTGTTTACAACCAACTGAGACGATGAAAGAGAATGAAAACATACCCAATCTTACCCCAATGTACTATATCCAAAATTAAATTATTTTATCAACTTGATAAAAAAATGCTGTTTTGAATAGTAGTAAGATTACAAGGTGTCGAAAAAAGATATAAGCAATTAACTTACCAAAATCGGATTGGTATTCTGATATGAATCGTCCAGTCAGATATTTGACAATGAGCGCTGTCAAAAAAGAAGATAGATTAAACTTTATTTTCAATACTGTTGGTACATAATGCATGGTGTAATCAGAAAACGGCCTACTTAAATACAGATATGACGAACAATGCGTGTAAACCTAATCTATAGCAGAGTGGTGTAAGATAGGAGATGTTTTCATTGTCTTTTCTCGCCCCATTTGGTATATAAAACAACGAATATTCACAGAAATATATAACCTTAGCTTCATATACCTCTAAGTCTATAAAAGAACGTCGTTATTTGTTAAAACACGATCAGGAAATATTTGTGTGCTAACGGTATCCCGTCTTGCCCCATATAGTACTATATTCATATGTATCGGTACGAACTAATGATCAGTTATAACAACAGTTATGCCTTGTAATTTTGTAGAGCTCCAAGCAATACATTTGTAAAAATAATACAGAATGTAAAGACGTAAGATTTTTTAAAAGATATAAAACGTCCACGACCCACAGAGAAGAACCCACAGGGCAATATATTAAATCGATACAAAAAAGTAAAAATGGCTGTGCGATGACACGCAAAATCGCGAACCGTTCAATAAAAAAACACGTTGCGTTAAAAACGAATTACTGACCAAAAATGTTCTGGCATACATTAAAGGTGTTTTGTACAATCTTTACCACGTTTATTGGCCAATTATTGGTAGATGAAACGGCGTGAAATTGTCATTTATTGCCCAACACTACGCGGGCAACATGAGTATAGAAATATCATCGCGTGCGATTGGGTCAGAAGTGAAATATTTGAATGAACATTTACGAGTGCCGCATTATTCTTGAATTACCAAAATGCGGCAACAGCTTTCAATCAAAACTCTTAATAAAACAGTTAGGGTGTTTATAGGTCGACTCGGTAGAGTTATATATAATGGGTGAAATTAATACTTTCAAATCCAACATTAAACGGAATGCTGTTTGATGAAATAAAAGTTTCAGTTAATAAAAACAAATATTACGGCAACATGTTTTTGTCGGCCCACTTGTGTGGTCTGACATACCGTAAAGGGACGTGCTATCTTTAATGTGAGACAAGTTAAACTTGATGGATGGTCCTTTCAACTGTAGCTGCTGCGTGACATAATCTGGGGCTTCGCGAATGATTTTTAAAATGTGGAGATGTGCAAACATGGTTGCAGCAATAAAACTCATCACATTATATATACAAAAACACACAAAATACAAACAATATTTAAAATTATAGAACATTTAAAGTTATTTTTGTGGTTGATATTAGTTAAATAAATAAATGTTACTTATTTATCCTCGAGGTAACGGCAGTCGTTATTTCACGGGCTTTATGCTTCACAACGCATGGTAGGGTGGGGGAAGATGGGACACCTTATTATTCTATTTACTGGTCACATTTGGTATAGTAAACAAAGAACATTCAAATAAATATAAATCCGTATCCTTACGACTCCCATAGACCGTTGTTATTTGTTTAAAACACAATCAGGATATTTGGATATTCTGCGCTAAATGTGTCCCATCTACCCCCACCCTACTATAGTATAGTCTGTGATAATCTGGTTCATATTTTCAATCTTGGACGGCGCTGTGGCAAACTGGTAAGCGCACATGCTTGTACCCAAGAAGTAAAGGGTTTAAGGCTCGTCGCTGCTACCATTGTGGACGTATGATACCCTGGATAAGACGCCTACAGCAATTGCTACAACCCAGTGGTCACTAATGGGTTGTCCAAATTATCAACCATACATAAAAATAAACAAAAAAAAACACAGACTAAAAACCCACATAGCTCGGTAACTCGTAAGCTGGCACGAGGTGTATGAACACCGGTGTTATAACGCCTGTCGTTTTCTCGCCACGTAATTGTTAAAAATAAAATTTAGAAAAAATATTATGTTCTTACGGTATCCGCCTTCACTTAGTGCTATATAATTGAACACTAAAACTTCTGATATTAAAACCATATATATGTAAGTTAGAGTTTATACAAAAAATGATATCATGTATTTTAAAACTTACATTGCGTTAAAATGTATTACTGAAACGAAAATCATTCCCCACATACCCGCACTAAGAAAAGTTGTGTCAACTAAGCTATAGCGTTTGACCTTTAGGTGTCATGTTCGCTGTGTCTGGGCCACCAAAACGTTTCGCTTACGAACGAGTAACGAAAATCGTTTGAACATTTCACTGGTTTGAATTTAAAATACTTCTGGTCCAAACCACAAATATTACTGTGGGGTAAGATAGGATATCATTAGAACCTAAAAGCCACATTTTCGAAACGTAATTTTAACAATTATCCAGCACGTTCATTTATGGAGTCGCGTACAGTTATATGATTCTGTAAATACTTTTTGTTCACTGCCAAGACGAGAAAAAATAATAAAAACATACCCCTTCTTACATTGCCCTACTACACCATAAAATAAAAAAAAACGTGCTGCCAAAAAAAAATTATATATATCTATATCTCCCATATTCGAACACGTTTAATAATTAATAACAGTAATTAACTTTGGCGCGCGCTTTATACAGTCGTAAGAAAATCCTGTAAAATAATCCTGTATTGTCTTTATTTGTTTTTCATCAAACCGATAGCCAAACTAAAATAATGTTTTTTCACCCCGAGTCCCATCTTACCCCACCCTATTATATATCAATTGTACAACTTTGTATGTGAGCTGCGGCTGCACTACTGTCACTACCATCGAAATTAAACATAAGATAAATATTTTATGACAACACGATTGCAAACCTGATTTTCCTACGCCTTCCTGGCCAACCACCATCAATCTAATGTGATTCGTCGTCGTTGATCTGAACATGGTTCGTTTCACCACAAACAAAGATATATTCAAAGAAACGTGGGTGGCAGTACAAAGACTTCAACAAAAAACTCGTATTAGATTGCCAAATAATCTGTACGCATAACTATAAAGCTGAAATGAAGTATTAGTGAAATAAATGCATTAACAATATAGTAGGGTGGGGGTGAAATAGGAATTGTTTTTATTTTATTTTCTCAACCCGTTTGGTAGTAAACAAAAAAATACAAAATTAAGTAACTGCATTCTCTAAATTGCGTTGCTGGAATTTAGGTGACAACGGTATCCCATCTTACCCCACAGTTCTTTATTATACAAAGTAATAATATGGTTACGTATAGCAAATGAAACATACTGTACGAGGTCTATACTAACAGTTAGTTGTAATGGGATCGCTTCCCTGCTACAGAATTTACGACTGAATTATTGTACAGCACATGTGGACACTCAAGTAAATATTGTACAACGGTAAATATTTAGTTCGCTCGTAAGATTGATTGACCCGTTCGATCATCTGACGTCGAATTCTATGCTTCGCAGAAAGATAAAAAAAATCGAACGAATTTAAACCAGTAACCTTTACAAAATACAAAGTATACCGGCAACTATAACATAAACTTTTATATAAAAAAATAAAAAGTTATGAAATTATATTTTTGCATCTTAATCATGTTACTTTTTACAACCAGTGCCAGGAATATCCTATGATTAAATACAGTGACATATGCAGCTGTAGAGATATATTTATATAGGTGGTTGCTCGACATGCGTGAACATTTGTTAAGCCTAAATGGTATCACGTGATCGGGTAAGGTCACATGTTCCATCCATCATTTCCAGTTTTATCTGCTTTAAACCAGTTATCAATAATCGAAAAAGTTTCGCTAACAAACAATAAAATACAAATAGAAAACATTCCAACACTATTTATAGCAACTGGCGCGTCGGCGTTTTGTTTTTTTGTTTTCTCTGCTTTTTTTAACTGTAGGTCTACATATCATTTTCTGTCATATAATTTTGATGGTTTTATTACAAGCGCTTTTGAAATTGCCGCCAGGTCTATTGGAGCCCTACTATTTAAATAACTGACATATCAACACCATAAAAAACAAGCACGCTTTGTAAAGATAGTTTAAAATATTTTACAAAGCCGCTTTTGGAGAAAAACGACAAACGAGATTTTGTTGTTTGCAAAACCAGGAATTCGCTGCGGGCACAGCAACTCATAAACGCTCACGCGATAAACCCTCGCATACGTTTTGTTGATTCAGCTTTGTTAAACAAAAATTTGTGCGGTGATATTATTTATTTTTAAAGAACTGTTTAAGGTGACAAACTGTTCTTTGAGTCTCTATTCAAGCATTCTAATCACTCTCATAAAAAGCGACGTACTAATAACAGCAGTGTAACGCACCGTTTGTTTTTATAAATGGTTTGTTTTCGAACGCCGCATGTAAACATGCCAACACAGAATAGACAGCAAATAACAAATATTTAAGTGACTTTCCATATAAGGTATTTGATTATCAATGTAAACATCCGGCAGCAACAATACACTTTCTGGAATAGATTTACGGAAACATGTTACTACACTTAGACCACAACATATAACTTTGAGCCGATCCTGCTTTATATATTTTGACAAAGTTCACGCCAAATACGGTAATTTATTAAAAATTTAAATATTTTTACAAAATCAATAATCGCATAAATCTTTCTGACTAAACCCGAATATTCTGGTTTAGAAATAGTTCTGTGACAGTGCTTTCTACAAACTATATCTTGGAAACTGTTCCACAGCAGCGTAGGTTCGCCACGGTCTCGTTCCGCACACTGTTACGTACTGACATAACTTTCAGCTCTGTCTGACGTCGCCAGCGTATTAGACAATCTATGAGCCGCGAATTTATTTAGCCGAAAGGTCGGCAACGCTAACATGGAAAGGAATTCCAAGCCACTCATTTTACAAATTGGCACGTCTTAACTCTCCTGGATCACCAACCACTTTTACCGCGAGCACTTACTGCGCCACACTATTAAAAAAAAACTCTTTTTCATGCGACAGCAACACAATACGACTATTTGTTTAAATAGTTCCGACGTACAAGTCTAAAATGCAAGAAAGGCACCTTTTCCCTCATGTTACCCCCAGGCAGTTAGAAATGCTGCTGCAACTGCGACTGTGCACCATACAATAAACTGCACAGTGGCTGGCCCATCAAATATTAGCCTTCATAATTTTTCAATTACTCGATAAACGAGAACGCTGTACGCACTGGTTGCTCAAGGAAAGGCAAGACAATGTGTTCTGTTTGATTTCGGGGTCAGCTTGCGCGCCAGCGAATTTTTACGCTTCGCGGTTCGAAGCAAGTAGCACGCTGATGTTTTGCCAAATCCAGCTTCTCGAAATTCAATGGGGAAAGGTATAAACATCGGGTACAAGGTAGTGGTTTATCCTCACATAACCTTACACTTCCCCTAAAATCTCAAACCTGTTTACAATGCACCTGTTTTCAAAATACTACACTCTATACTTATACAGGAATAAAGAGAGCGGATAAGTTCGAATAGCGAAAAAAAGTTGTATATACAGGTTAAAGGTTATTAGTTGTTTACCAATTTTAGAAAACAAATCTTAAAACTTATGCTTCGGCAACTTGTTATCAATTTTTAACTACCTCAAAATTCCGTCTCGCCACGTCGGGTGTTGTCTGTATAGTAGCTGGGTGGGGAAATATGGGACAGCTTTTCATTCTATTTTCTCTTTCCATTTAGTAAACAAGGAACATTCAAAGAATTACAAAACCGTATCTTTGCGACCGTTGTTATTTGTTTAAAACACGATCAGGATATTTGAATATCACGTGGTAAAGGTGTCCAATCTTTCCACACAGACTCGTTTATATATTTTATTAGGAAAACTTTTTTCAAGTAACTAAAACGGTTCGACTATTTCAAATTTGTTCAAATTCGTTGATGTTTGGTATATATGCTGTTATGTTTAATGTTTGCAACCTGAAACAACCGGCGCCTCCATTTTTTTATTGGCAGCTTCTTCAGCACCCGAAAAAACGAAATATGACCTTTTCAGCGCATTGCTATTTAAACATGTTCCGTGACTTATTAGTTTGCGTTTTGCTGAGCGCATTTCAGTTGTAATGGATTTATAGAACCAACGTGAAATCAAACTTAAGCTACCTCTCAGATGTGGATTGTTGTTTGGGTATAGATTCTTAAATTCCTGTATCTCATTTTAGTAACTGACCGAGTTCAAAATTGATAACTTAGAATCTTATGTGAAATAAATTCAACCATTGATGGCGTCTGTATATAAAAAAACACTCGTACATATTTGTGGGAAAATTTAAAGCTGTCTTTCGATATCGACAAACAAAATTCCCTAAAAATACATTAAACCACGTATGACGACATTGGTTGTCCAACCTCGACAGTTAAAACGTCAGTCCCGCATTTACAAGAGAAAAATGTCTGCTTGACGTCAGCGTGTATACATGCTGACGTATACTCTCCAACGTACGCTAGCAGATATATACGCTACAGGTTGAAAAGAATTATCGTTGGTAAAATGCAGTTTGCACGTAACAATCATTTCCGTTTTTTGTTTTGCAAAAAAAAAACACAAAATATTTTGTGTTGTTTTTTTGCAACGTAAATTACCAAATCCAAACACCAGTTATGTTAGTATTGTTTGGCAAATATAAATAATCCGGGAATAAATAAAAGTAGTAGTTATTAGTAAAGGGGTGGCAAAAGCTAGTTGTTTCAAACTCAATTCTTAACATTTGTTCTGTTTATATAACTTACGATTATCCGAATTACAACCTACTTCAGTGATGTCATACATAAAGCACGCTCTTTTTTTTAATATTCAGAAATGAACTTTTGACTTATTGCTTATTACCTATGTTTAGAAGTAGTTTTAATCTGAGGCATTGAATGCCCCATTAGCCAAGCTAATTTACTGATAGCAACTCAACTATGTTTTACGGACGATTATATAGTAGAGTGAGGGAAGATGGGACACCTAATATCCAAATAGCCTGATCGTGTTTTAAACAATTAACAACAGTCTGTGGAAGTCGTGAAGATGCAGTTTTATAATTCATTGAGTGTTCTTTGTTTACTACCAAATAAAAAAACTATACGAAAAGGTGTCCCATCCTCCCCAACCGTACTATATAAATGAAATTTACCTGTTTATCCTCGCGTGTCGGGACAACGACAGGCGTTATAACACGAGTGCCACAGATATACACCTCTTGCTTGCTTAAGAGTTGATTTTTTAAGGAATTTATTTTTATGTGTGACTGACAAATTGGGATATTAATGACCGCTGGATTCGAGCAATTACAGTTAAGTGTCTTATTGCCCAAGGACACATGCGCCCAGTGCCAACAGCATTGAAACCAGTATCCATATGCTTTGCAATATCAATAACATGCCATACGCCACATGCTACTAATTAACCACCAATCAGACATAAAAATCACCAATTATACGGAAACGGTATCACTTTTATTGAAAGATTGAAAATATTGAACTATTATCATTCGATACGCTATCGTAAATTAAATATAAGTCGGTTTCAAATATAAGGTAGCCGACTGTTTAACACGCACAATGAATATATCTGGTAATACCAGAAATTGGGAAAAGTTCCAAACAAAAAGCTCACGCCGGTAAATAATGTGCTTATACAATAACGCATGTTATACATCAATTCATGTATAATCAGACAAAAAATTAAATCTAAGTCAAATAAAGCAAGATATTTAAATTTGTAATTACTTTAAATTCTTATATAGTAATAGTTTCAAGGCATCAAAAACAGCCATGTATAGAAGTATGTGTTCATACTATCATAAAATTTTGAAATGAAAGTTTGGTGATAGTACGATTTCACCGCTTAACGCCATACATTGATAAGCACCGCTTATAATAGTTCAAACAGCAACACAATACGAAAATTATAATTAGGGAAAATAAAAACACTGGTGCGACGCACATAATACAACAAGACTCGCAACAGGTACTGAACTATATAGCGAAAATAGGCTTGAAATTAAGATTAATTATAAATTTTGCCGTTACGCGAGTACATAAGCGTTTATAAATCGTGGAACTTAAGCCTGCAAATAAGTTCATTTTCAGTAAGTTTCAGAGTCGCTATCGTCGTCACGTGATCCCCGAATAATCAGTTTCTGATTATTCTCGGAGGACAAACGTTGTAAATGCAGCGATCTGCGAGTCTGGAACTCCTGACTCTGACGACTCTGTTCCAAACTTTCCTTTATAGAACCCAGGTCGAAGGAACCAGACTCACGCGAATGCTCTCGAATTTTGAGCATGACTGAGATAATCATATCTAAACAATCAGCAACGTTGGGGTTCGGTGCACACGCAAGTGCTGGGGTAAAGCCATCGTTATCAGTTACTTCCACGGCCCCGCCTTTCTCCAGTAACTTGATAACAGCGGATAAGTGACCCTTTCGAGCAGCTATGTGCAGTGGGGTTTGTCCACAGTTGTTCTGTGCGTTAATGATGTTTATATCTTCGATGTTTTCAAGGAGAAGCACGGCACACGACTCGTTTTCTTGAAGGCAAGCAAGGTGAAGGCAATTGTTGTTATCTACGTCCACCAAGCCACAGTCCGATTTCGCCTTTAACAAGACTTCCACGGAGCTTTCATGACCAAGAAATGCAGCTGACATCAATGGTGACTGTCCTTGCATATTTGTTGCATCAACGTCACAACCGTGGGAAAGTAAAAACAAAGAACAATCTGTATAATCTCCTAACACACTTGCGTGCAGAGGAGTTAAACCTTTATCATCCTTAAGTAGAACAATGTCGTCACCAAGTGTTTCTATCAAACGATCAGCACACGCCTCGTTATCTCTGTAAACAGCACAGTGAAGAGGACTGAATGACGAACCTTCGAATTCGGTAAATGAGTCGTGAAGTAGCAAAGCATCCACACAAGGTTCGTGTCCTTGATAACAAGAATAATGTAATGGAGTGTAACCGTACCTGTCGATGGCATTAACAGAGGGTGCATCCTGTAAAAGAGTCTCTAACATAGCTGCATTCCCACGCATAGCAGCGAAGTGTAGAGGTGTACGACCGTTGTGTGTCCTTGAAATAACCGAAGCCATAACGTCAACATTCGACTTGTGTGCTGAACCAGTGTTAAATCTAGAACGAGCAAGTTGCTGTTTAGAGTAATGCAGAATACTTTTGACTATGTCTTCATGGCCAATAATGGAACCTCTATGCAATGCTGTGCAACCAAATTTATCCACGGGCCAAACTTGGGCATTTCGAGACAAAAGGAAGTCAACAGATGTAAGGTGACCGTTTGTAACTGCATACATCAATGGTGTACACTTATTCGCATCTCGAGCATTTATAAATCGGCTCAGTGAGTTGCTCTCCTGAATATCTCTGTCCCTCATAGCACTATCTATCAACAGCTGCATGCAATTTGTATGGCCATTGCAAGCAGCAGCATGTAACGGAGAGAAATTGTTCCTAGAATTAGTTTGTGCTATTTTTGCTCCCTGTACCAGCAGTGCTTGCATGCATTCTATGTTTCCTTGAAATGCTGCAAGATCCATCGCTGTTCTATCCTGAGAATCCTTGTTGTCCAAATCCAGCAAATACTCAGACAAAAACTCTGTCACATTAACATGGCCATTGTATGTAGCCAAGTGTAATGGTGAAGGAACACTAGCACCAGCTTCATGGGTGCGAGGTAGGATATCACTGTTCGCATCTACCAATAACCTTACAACAGTATCATGGCCACATGCTGCTGCGTAATGCAATGGTGTGTATCCAACTTTGTCCATTGCAAACACATTGACCTTCTGTTCCAAAAGAAGTTCCACACACCCAGCGTTTGCATCAGATGCTGCAGCATGATGTAGAAGTGTTCTTTTATCATGGTCTGCATCATTAAAATCCTTGGGTATTTCTGCTCTTTGGAGTAGAGTGGTGATAAGTCGGCGGGCACAATCCTTTCTTGCGGAGCTGAGAGCATAATGCAAAGGAGTTCTTCCACAGTTGTCAACCTTAAGAAGCAAGGGTATCACATTTATGTAAGAAAGAAAGACATCAACACATTCCAATGAGCCTCCACATGCTGCGTAGTGAAGAGCAGATCTTCCATTTCTGTCACAAAAACCAATTACTTCTTCAAATGAAAAATCACTTGCGTCCGATGCATATGCAGCAAGCAACTTCTTGCAGCAATTTACATGACCATACAAAGAAGCTAAATGCAGAGCAGTTTTACCACTTGTTCCATGCTTTCCTGGCTCCGAACCTGCTTCCAATAAAGTAGTAACCAACAGTTCATGTCCATGTCTTGCAGCAACATGAAGAGCTGTAAAACCCTTTTTGTCCACATAATCAACTCGTGATCCACTGTGCAACAAGGTTTGTGATCGTGTAAACCTACCGTGGACAGCAGTCATATGTAATGGAGTTTGGCCATCATTACTAAGAACGTTTACATTTGCCCCATGATTTACCAGAAGTTCTAAACACAGTGCACCATGTGTGGATGCTGCAGCATGGTGTAATGGTGTGCACCCTTTGTTATTTATGATACTGTGATCAGCCCCAGCTTCGAGTAATTCATGAACAACCACATCCTGACCATTGAAACAAGCCAGATGCAGTGGAGTACACTTTTGATTATTCTGAGCATTAATATCAAAATCAAGGTCCAAGAGCATTTTTACAGCAGATATCTGGCCAGCTGCAGCTGCTGCATGCATGGGGGTGTCGCCAAACTTTTTGTCCCGACAGTTTATTTCAGCGCCATGTGCAACTAAAACCTTTATGATTTCTGAGTGACCCATATAAGCGGCCCAGTGAATCGCTCTTCTTTCTTGCCGGTCATAAGCTTGAACATTAGCTCCATGTTTGATTAATATATTTACTATATTAATGTTACCGTTGAATGCTGCATGGTGCAACGCCTGGCGACCAGCTCGATCTGAAAAGTTGAGGTTACTCAGTTGTGGAATAAGTAGTTCCGCACATGCAACAGAATCATTTGCAGCAGCGACATGTAATGGTGACTGCCATAACTTATCCCTTGCATTTACATCCGCTTGGTGCTTCAATAGAGCGCTGACCGCTTCTACAGATCGAGATGCACAGGCCCTATGCAGTGGTGTAAGCCACCTGGAATCTTTAGCATTTATACGGGCTCCACTGAGAATAAGCAGGTTTATAATCTCTACATCACCCAAATATGCAGCTGCATGAAGTGGGGTGCGTCTTTCACCATCCAACGAATTCAAATCCTCTTTGTTGTAAATAAGGGACTTCAGTTCCTCAGCATCGCCATTAAAAATGGCTTGAACAACTAGAGATTCATCAGACAGACTTGATATAACTGACTGTGATTGTAAAAAGGACTGCATCGCAATGTATTACGGCAGTTTATCTGCAAAAACGATAAGTTTTAGTTTATTATTGTTTTACTAAATAAGGACGCAAGTAGAAGTACCCAACTTGTAACTCAAATTAATACAGCGAGCGTATAATATTAGAGTTAGAGAACTCTAATATTATTAATACAGCGAGCGCAATTAATGCTTATGACGAAATTACTCTTGTTTGCTGTTATTTGCGAACAATTAATGTTGTTTTGCGTACATCTAAAGTACCTCAACTCAGATTCAGCAGAAAGATATAAATCGACAATTCATTGTAGAAAAAACGACTTTGTTGGGTCGAAAATGGGAACATTAATGGCGGTCATGGCAACCATAAATGAAGTCGCTATTTCAATTATATTTTTTCTTCAAATTAATTGAGACTACAGTATTATTCTACCCTTATGTTTAATAAAACAAAAAAAAAATTGCGACAGAATTCATAAAAGCAACGACTTTTCCTATCCTCGCAAACTTTTAGCTTTCAGCGAGAAAATCCTGTGCACAAACCAAAACAATAGTGTCTTCTGCTTCAGATCAAAGAAAACAGGACGCTAAAAACTGCTAAGAACTGAATGTCGTTTCTTCCTTTATTGAAAAATGACTACCAAAGTTAGTATAGACGTACTATTAAGCCATTGTATACACTTCGCATATGCCTTATGAGATCTTACAAATGTAAATATGTGAGTAATTGTTATTTCTGAATGATTGGCAATTTATACAGCCACCCTTAGTGACCATTGGGTTTTTTACAACGACCGTCAAATGTCTTGCTTTAGAACGCATAGCTTACGCCAAAATGGTAGCAGCGGGTATCTTCTGCGTGTAATGAAAATACCTCAAATACTTACTTCCCGGGATTTCTTTTCCCTAACATTGCCAATTGCGGTTTCGCAGTGTATTTAAATAATCAGAGCCGCATGCAGTTTGTCGTTTGCATTACAGTAACGGTTGTAGAAAAAAATCTGCTAGCCAGATATTTTTGGGGAAATGGGCATGTTTCTGTGTCTACATTGGAGGTTATTTAAAGTAACAACAACAAGGGCAAACTAAATATTTGGGCGAACATTTCTATTCAAGCATCAATAGGCTGAAACTGGTTTTAAATCTAACTTGTAATATGAAAACATCTCGAACTTTCCATACGATAGAAACGCGAAATACGAACGAGAACAAAGAGAATTGTTTATCTGAAATATTCAGAATGTCTTGATTGTTAAGTCAACTTAACAGAAGGTAGAGTAGTATCCGCGTCATTTAGTAATTCACCATAAGCATCTCCAATCTTCCATTTCTCCTGTAGAGTTGCCACGCTGTCTAATACGCCATCAAGAACGTTTGCTACTTCGTTTTCCATCTTTGAAACGGCTGGAACATTTTCGGACTGGACGACGTAGTTTTGGGTGGAATTAATTGTGGCATGTGTCTGTGTTTCGAATTCACACGGCCCGTTGAATTCCATTTCTATCTCTTTGTCATTTATATTTTCGCTAGTGAGATTGTTGGTATGCTCTTGGTAGGGTAGGACAGCGTTAATATTATCAAGAGGCTCTAGAACTTCAGCAATCGTTTCGTTGCATGTGAGGTCAATGGAAGTACGGGTAGATTTTGGAGTAATGTCCGAATGTGATTCTGAATCCATAAGAGATATGCTTTGGGCTTTAGAAAGCGGTGCTATGCTGAAATTAAGATGGTTATGAGGGGAGCCCACATCTGTTTGGTTGGACACTTGCCTAGGAATTTTAACTGGCTTTACACCAGAACAGGAAGAGGAGGATTTCCGCCTGTATGAGGCAAGATGGCGGGAACTTGAGCTTTTTACCTTGGGGAACCGGTTCTGACTTGATTTAACAGATTTCCCATTCTGTGACGTAATGTAGTCTCTATAACTTCTCTGAAATGGAGAGTTAATTTTGTTTTTGGTTGTCATGTTGGGTGAACATCTCTGGCTTGCAGACGGTCGAGTTGATTTTAGGTCAACCGAATCAGCATCAAGATGATCATCTATGTTGTAAACGTACGACTGCAACCGATTATCTTTTCTCTCTTTTTGACGCCTCGAAAACCTTTGTAAATTAAATCAGAATTTAACCTAGAAAATGCAAGTAAACCCCTACTAGAGCTATAAATATATGACATAAAGTTGCGTAATAATCTTTTTGTATTAAATAACTAAAATTAGATTTGACTTTAAATTAAAAAAAAAACAATTTTTACCTGGTTGACTTCATTATCTCAGGTTCACCGTTGTGTAAGCATACTGGAACCTCATTTTTTGTACATCTAAAATCAGTTAAAAAGTTTGAAACAAACATTAAACTTGAATATTACTTTATACTTGTTTTGACAAAATACAACTAGAAATGAACTTAAATGAAAATGGTAAACAACTTCTGCAAAACAAATCGATGCCTTGAAAATTGAACTTCTGTTATAATAATTGATGTAACCACGCAACAAACCTGTAGTTTAATTCTGATGGATCAGCCATGTGGTCTCTCACATCATCTTTAAACTTTGTGTGGTTGAAACATGAAACGTTCGTTGCTTCAGTTGAAGAATTTAAACCGTCTGAATATCTCCTCTTGCATTTGTTGGTCTCTGTGGTTCCTTCTTCCAAAAAGCCATGGCTGACAGCGGAGTTTGTATTCTCTGTAACTGAATCACCAACAAAAGTCTTAACACTCGAGTGCAATCTTTCATATGAGCTCCTACATTGCAATGTTTCACCTGGAAAAGTGTTGTCATGTTAGTTGAAAATAACATAAATGTTTAAGACCATAGAGATATATAAACTGTTTATGCTAAGCATGAAGTGAAACTAATTCTGGTAATTTTATTATTGTTTAACATTCTTTCAAGGTTGACATTATTAGAATCGTAACAATACCTTTATCTTTGTAATAAATGCTGTGCAAATATTATACAGTGCACATATTGTTTTAATGCACATTTCGAAATTCAGAGAAGCTTAAAGTTGAAGCCACAACATTGCTAAATGAAAACAATTAATCTGCACTTAGGCAACATGTCTTTGTATTCCCTTTGCTGGGGTATATTAGAATCCATGGTAGATTCATAGCAGGTTAGGAAGCCTTTTAAAAACTGTTGTTAATGTTTTGAGTTAATTTTTATGCCGAGATGTCATTTGAATGAATGAATGAATGAATGAATGAATGTAACTTACTTTATCCTCGCGTGGCCGGAAAACGACAGTCGTTATAACACGGGTGTGCACCTCGCGCCAGCTTACGAGTTACCAAGTATGTTACTTTGTGGGTGATTATTTTTTTTGGATACTTTTTTCATTTTTATGTATGGCTGATAATTTGGACAACCCATTAGTGACCACTGGGTTGGAGCAATTGCCGTTAAGTGTCTTGCCCAAGGACACATACGCCCACAATGGTAGCAGCGACGAGCCTTGAACCCATTACCTCTGGGTTAGAGGCAGGCGCGCTAACCACTACGCCACGGCGCCGGACAGTTTAAAAGTAATGATGATAAATTATTAGTTTCCTATTGATAAAACCAAAACATTTAATCAGTTCTCACTTTGATTTAAACATGAATTGGAAGCAAATCCTGGTCGACTGAATACAAACTCAATGCATCCGAATTTAACGGAAGATCCATGATGTAGAAGTGCAGGACCTGGGAAAAAATATTCCATACAATAGGGTGGGGTAAAGTGGTAAGGGTTTCATTCTCTTTTTTTATCCGTTTTGGTAGAAAACAGGGAATATTTACAGAATTTAAATATATACAAATACAATTGTATCCTCACGACTCAAAAAGAGTGTTGTTAATTGTTCAAAAATTAATCAGAAAATATATGATTTAGGTTCCAACACTATCCTATCTTGCCTCACAGAGTGAGAGTACTATATGTTTTTGGTAAACATAAATAAAATTTATTGCCACACATAACATTAATTGAGCAAAAGGCCTTTTGGCAAATTAATTTTGCGCACCAACATTTAAATTTTAAATGTCTTAAAAGTTAACATTTTCAATTTTTCACCATTTTATTTACACCAGGATGTTTTATCAATCTATTAGAGTAATTAACATTTTTTTTATTGCATAATTTTTTAAAAGTTTAACAACCAAAATAAGTTGTTTTTCTTTAAATACAAATACACTCAAAAAGTTTGGTTCTTTCATTTAAACCAAACGTAAAAAATCTGCTTCTTAAACTAAAACTAAAAACACAATTTCTCGCTTAAATTACTTGGACACAGTAGGGATAGCATTTTAAAATAATTATGCTTTTGGCAATCATAATATACCTCATAAACCATTGAAATATATTGTATGAATCCACGGTTATCACCAAGTAATCAAAATAATGTAAATAAACTTGAGATAAAATGACAATATCGCTACCTTCCCAACCAGTAATTTCCTCGTTTGCTTTTCCACCACATTTACATAAAGATATCGGAAAACCAACGTTTGATTCTTCCATTTGTACTTTTCTGCTTTTTCCTGGATCTTTGTTATTTGCCACATCTATCAAACAAAATTAAAAACAACAGGATTCATTCACTAGAAGCTTATTGTTTGTATTATATAAATATACAAAACAGAAGCTATGATAATATAAGTTTAAAATCAATCACTCGTTTAAATGCTGATTTTTTATTTAAAAAAAATAAAAATAAATAAATACTGTATTTATAAATAACTGGTAACTAGGATAGTAAAACATTAATTACCAGTCATCTTGTGTATAATAAAAAAACACTTTACTTTGACCATTTATTGTTTAATTAAAGAATGAAGTACCTTTGTTTCTTTCCAGAGCTCGTTTAATTGCTCTTGTAAGCGACTTTGACTTCTGCGGTCGATGATTCCGATGATGTCGTTTCGAACACTTAACTGTATTGGAACCATATTTGACCCCGTCTACTATCGACTCTCCATAACTGAGTAACTCAAACTGCTGGGTATTCTTTAGAAAGAAAGCAACATTGTGAAGATATATAAAACATAATTAGAACACTAAATGTTTAAAAGGTAGTAGGGAAAATTTCAAAATTATATATAAATATTTGTATAAAAGTAACAGTTTTATGGGGATGTGAAAATAAACTGTGAATAAATTTAGAAACCATTGCTTGATATTATGATTTAAATAATAATTGCCTAATTGGAGGTTGAAACACAAATAGTTTAAATTGTAATAAAACAAAGATAAAGAAAAAGAAAATAAACCAAAAACTAAACCATAATTAACGAAAATTCGTTTTACTAATGCTTCATTCTTTAAAATACAGTTTTCCACCAATTATTTGATATTTCTTGAACTGCAATTTTATGTGCCAAAAATTTGCCTCAAAATAGTAAAGTTGTTATGTAAAATAAAAATGCACACTCAATCAACTATTTTATAAGAATAGGAATCACAGTTATAATGAACATTTTATTATTTTGGTAGTAATTATATTATGATAAGTGATAACCATACCTTGGGATTATATCAATAATTTGTATAGTTTAAATAAAAATTATTCAACGAATTTACCATTTGGTGATTAAAAAAATAACCTCAAAATTATGGATGTATTTGAATTTAAAGAATATTTAACATATAAACAACTTTATCACATTTCATCATTTGGTTATATGCTCCCGAGTGTACATTTTTTATCTAAAATATTTGTTTAGTTATTCACCTTGTCATATGTAATCTTTGCATGAGTGCTAAGAACATTCTCGCAAACCTGGAACTCGCACAACACTAAATCATTATCAGTCATCGTCCCAATGGAAAATCCTCTGAAAAGTAGAATTTAAACATCACACTCCATAACTGCATTTAATTATTCCTAATATGTTTGTCGCTAAAGGTCTTCTTACAATAAAAAGTTTAGCAAACCCCATAAAATCATTTTTTTGTCAAATATTTGTTGATTTAGTAATTTGTGTTTTACCGAAAACATATTTACCACTTTGAATAAAAGTTAGAACAAGCCAAATAACCCCCATTGTTTTTTATTCACTTACAGTCCAGCTTGTCACTTGCAGGAAAAATAATTTGATTCAGATACTTTTGATTCTATTAACATTACATACAGTTTAAACCAGCGTTTCTTAAACTAGAGTAAATTTACACCTTGAAGTAAATTCCTTGTATTTAGAGGGTAAATGAGCTACCAAAAATGGCTTGGTCGGACTTGTTTATACTTTGCACACTATTACTTAATCATGGAAAGTGAAAAAATGTCTTATTCAAGCAAGATCTCGTTAGAGCTCTTAAGCAGACTGGATGTACAAATGTAGAAAATAATAAGTTTGCAACCTGTGACACATCCTTGCGCGTTTAGATGATGTTGAATGACACAGAACTGCCCTTGCAGGCAGATGGTTGATATGCTTCTTCTTGTACGAAGGAATTGTTGTTTGTTGTTCAAACTTGTTCAATTTTGCCGCAGTTTCCTGAGAATTCAGTTTAAAACTTTGCATTTGTACATATTAATATAAACTACAAAATAGAATATATATAAATGAATAGATAAATGTATTTATTCACCCTTGCGGGACGGTCCAGTCCTTATAACATGGGTGTTCTGTTTCATACACATGTGCCCGTTTATGAAACTATGCATGTAATTTTGTAGGTGATTAATTTGGGGGAATTTTTTTATATATATCTATGAGGTTTATGTATAGCAGACAACTTGGACGACCCATTATTCACCACTGGGTTCGAAGAATTGTTGTTTGATGTCTTGCCCAAAATAAGGACACATATGCTCATAATGTTTTAGCCAAGAACCATTGTCCTTCAACCATACCATAAAATATTGGTAACACTGGTAAGATATGGTAAAAATCCACTTAATATTGAATAACTTACTTTATGTGGGAACAGTTGCTGCAGTCTTTGTAAGGCCAACACTTCAATCATCTTTTTGTCAAGCAGATCAAGAGAAAATGGTGTTTCAGTTGCTGCTTGAACATCACTGGTTTGTTCTAAATAATAATAAAAAATGTTTTAATATTCTGAATTAAAAGAAGCAAATTGGTTTGGTGGTTAGGCACTTGCATTGTAACCAAGGGATATTGGGTTCAATGCTCGGTGCTGCCACCATTGTTGAAATGTGCGTCCTTAGACTAACATATAATTTGTATTCTTCCAATCTAGTAATCACTAGTAGGGTTTCAATATAAATGCCAGCCTCCGCAAAAATATAAATCAAGAGGAAAAAAACTTGCCTTTTTCTCCCCACATAAAGGTAAATAAGAGTCTTTATTCAAAACATAAATGATATTCAAATGCGCAACCTAATTATGGAAAACTTAAGGTGAAACACTTAAAAAAATAGATTAAAGAACAGTTAGTGGATATTTAAAAGAATTCTACTTGTCACTGTATAACACAAGAACAATTTTTATACAACAATTTTCATTCTGTTCAGGTACTTTTAATTGAGGTAAAACAAAACTAAGAAGTTTAAACAATCACTTTTTTACCTTGATGCCAAAAGTTAATTTAACATTTTTAAATGCACATAGCATACAATTAATATAGTTACCTGTTACACCTGCTACAGATGGCTGCAAACTGCTTTTCGACGAAATATTTTTTAAACTTTCTGGGAATTCTTCATCTGAAAAGAAATATTTGTAAATAAAATTGGGAAAAACATTTATTTTGATATAAATTTTTCAAATATATTTTAAAAAGTTTTAAACTGTTAAAATAGACAGATGTAATGGTTCACACTTTATGCCAGATTTGTTGACTGATTAATTTTCAGTATTCTCAGCTTTAGCATTAATTTGTCACAATTATTTATTTACCTACTGGTTCATGGTATATATCTAAACGTGTATCAACCATCAATAACTTTTAACAAACGCCACCGTCGGCAATTCTATAATAAATAAAGAGATCCTACATTTACAAATACAGAAAAAATGTCTTAACATTTGTAGCAAACCAAAAACCTACGTTTTGGAAATCCATTTGGCAATTTGTGCACTGGTGTTTCTTGGTTTGTTTCTACAGAGGAAGTTAGAAAGAGACTTTGTTTTGTTACATCAATAAGTTGTGTGGCCTCTTCCTTTATGGCAGTGGTTGTGGTGTCTGGATTGTTGTATTGAGATATTGTGGTAATGGGCAGTTTGTTACTTGGAACTTCAGTGCAATTAAAGAGAGTTTGTAAGTCTGGTTGAAGCTTTCTATTTTTGGTTTCAATTAAATTTTCACTGGTGTGAGAAACAAGTAGACCATCTGTTGTGTGAGTGGAATCATCCAATGTTGGATGGTCAGTATGTCCTTGCTTTAAGGTTTGTTTAGCCATGAGGGAACACGCATCAGCTGAAAGCTCTACTAAAGTTTTTGGGGTAAAATATTCATTTTTGTTATTCTTATTTTCATTCTGCTGTTTCAACTTTAAGCT
This sequence comes from Ciona robusta, assembly GCF_009617815.1. Lineage (NCBI taxonomy): Eukaryota > Metazoa > Chordata > Ascidiacea > Phlebobranchia > Cionidae > Ciona > Ciona robusta. The sequence goes on along the minus strand of NC_143245.1, from coordinate 3,196,393 downwards.
CTCTTTGACTTTTCCTTTTTCCAATAGCTGAGCAGCATCAACATGTAGCTGGATAATCGACTTCAACCATAAATCTTGTTCTTCGTTTGTGAGTGAATGTGCGGAGGTGACTGGTTGAATTTTTTTAACAACAGGTACTTCTTCATACATAGGATGATTGTACGCATCTTTCACAGGCTGAGGGACTTTGGTTTTCCTTCTTCTTGATGTTGTCATTATGGTTGATTTGCGAGCTCTTTCAAAAGAAGAGATAATGTAATTACACATTAAATGAGAACAAACATGAAATTATAAATATCTGAAATCTACTAAATACAAACAGAAACAGACGCATTCTGTTAACTTCTAACTTACCACACACAAGCTTTCATTAAAAAGTGTCTAATCAAATTTGAACAAGGTCTGATAAAAGATGAAATTACCCGAAATATGAATTATTGGTAGTCTTCAACCTGTGCTATGTAAAACTAAAGTTTGAGTTTTAAATATTTGGTGCGTTGTAAACAGTTAAAAAATGCTAGAGCATAAAAAGTTTGTATACCATTACCAATGCTATACAAAAACACAAATAAAAGGGGGATACCAATAAAAAAGAAAAACTTGTATATCAATAGAAATGCTCAAATGTAATCTAAAGGTACAACCAAAATTTCAAAAAACAAAACAGATTCTGAAAAAATCGGTGCAAAAAAAACGTCAACATATCAGCTAACATAGGATACACACTAAAAACTTACGTGTGCACTTTCCTTAAGAAGCAAGTTTTAATTTGATGTTCATTGCATACTGAGGGGAAGTAATTAAATATTCGGCTTCGTTTTGAAAGTGGTTCATTCAGCAGCTGCAACTGCAAAACAACGACAAAGGAAATAATAAAAACTCAACAAATATTGATAATGCATGTCAAATACTTTAATTAACTGAAATATTCTGCTACGATGTTCCCATTACGAACATTCAATGTTTTAAATTTAATTTTTTAGTTGCGTGTATTTAACTGTGTATATGGATTGGATTTGAATTTATTAACACAATTTTTATTCAATGCCTGTGGCTAGCATATCCGTGAATGACTAGCCTAGCAAGTATTGTACTACAATCATTAATGTTCACACAATTTCACAGTATTTGATTTACAAATAAAATCTGTCACAAGTAAACTTACAACTGATTTTAATTAAACATGATTTCAAAAACAATTTTTTTTTGTAAGATTATTTACATTGTAACTGGTAGCAGAAATATTTTTTTAAATATTTAATTAAAACAAACTAACCATTAAATTCAAGTTAAAAACACATTTTTTTAGATTTTGGGTTCTGGGAAAATTTTGGATTCTGTAAAGCCAATTTTCTTGAATTTTTGGCCAAATTCCTGATTTTCTGCCAGTTTACCTGATTTTTTGTGGGATGGTTGGGACACATCCATCGTGATGTTGGGAGGTTGGTAAGTGGAGGATCCAAACAATCAATATGGAAAGTTAGTGAACAGTAATCACATTGTATTAATGGTGCCATTCTACATGACCTGTGTAATAACATGATTATCATTATGTACAACCTGCAACTAAAAACAAATGTAATTAAATCTGGTTTAAACTGTTTATAATTTTATTGTTGTTATAATATAATGATTTGTAAACGAAGGTATTTACCATTTTTTACCAAAATAAGCACCAACAACAAAGTGGGTCGTCGTATTATTTGGTAACTTAGCTAAGGATTAGAAGTATTTTAAATTATATTTCTAAAATAATGAAAAATCTTTTTAATTGGAACTAATAAAAGTTTTTATTTCAAGTCCAACTAAACCCCGGACTTTTTAATATATCTATATATATATATATATAAAAAAAAAATTAGGTTGCCAAAGCTTTGCTATTCATTGGTTTATACCAAAGCATAATATGAACAGAATTTTTTTAAAGGTTATTCTGTTATCCTACATCAAGTCACCTTGAGCAAACAAAGCACAACTTTGTTGGTTGAGCAACTAATCCATTTGTATCAACTTCATGAACCAGCGGTTTAAACACTTTGTTTAATCTCGAATAACCTTTCTTGTTACCTAAAAATAAGTTAAAATTATCAGTTGCTGGGATAATATCTATTCTATTTTTATTTTATGTGAATTAGTTCCTTGTTTATTTTATGTAAATTAGACCCAAGATTCAGGCCAGATTTGACCCATTACCCCAGCACCCAGAAAAAATAGAGCTTGAATAATAAGATAGCTTTTAACTTAATGTAGGATTTTTCAGCGAATTGGTGTTATACTGCTAAATTAACTCTTGTTTTCGAAAGTAAAAATAAAGCATCCATTTGAATTAATACTAAAGGGTAAAGAGACAATATGCAGAAACATTTTAGAACAAATGTGTAAAATAGGGTTAATAGCATGCACATGTCTAAAACCCTTTTGAAAGTTGTGTCATATTTACCTTGTTTCTCATTTTTTTAAAAATTATGTTTCAATCAGTAAACAAATAAAACAACTTTAAAAATGAAAAAAATTAATAGTTTACTAAACAGATCAGCCTTTCGTTTACCATTAGTAGAGGTATGTAGTAAGAAATTGGTTGGCAGTTTGAACAGATTTGTGTTTTCCAGGCATGCTGCTGCTATGAGTAGAGTGAATGGATTATCTTCTTTAATTTCAAGTTTGTTTCCAGTTTCTTCTGAATGTTGGGAAGCAGCTTCACTTATTTCATCCATTGAAAAACAAGACTTGATAAAAACAATTAAAAATTTTAGTCGCTAGGAAATGTAAAAACACAGATTTGTGTTTGTAATTGGGACAAACAGCCGAAATTGAAATAAAACTGACAATTCCAAATTTTTATTTATAGCAAGATATTAAGTGTGTACGACGGAACTTCAAATCATAGCTTACTCCCAATGTCTGAGCTCTATGAAAAAGCATCCACTCGAGAATTGAGCACAAATTATTCGTAAGCATTTGAGTCCCATTTTTAAACTGCAAAAATTCTCTATATATGGTTATATATATTTTATACAATATAGGGGAACCAAACTAAACCAAATGTCAACCAACCATTAGGTAAAAGATTGAGTATTGTAATAGGATAACAAACCAAAAAAAATTATAAAAAACTAACATCCAGTTTAGCTTTTTGTCTTCTTGTAGTGGCTTTAATAACACTTTTTCTCCAGTTTTTGTCTTGCATATTGTTGCAAACTTCATTAAACTGTTCCTCTGTTTCCTCTTCCTTTACAACATTTTCGACCAACACTGAATTTGATATTTCATCTTTTGGTAACTCTGATTGCAGTGTTTGTGGGCTGGAGATACAATCATAATGAATGTTACAAAATCCATGCAAGCAAAATTCGTTAAGATCATTTTTAAACAAATAAACATAAATGTAAGAAAATTTCAGGCAAAGAGAAATTACTGGCAAGTTTGTTTGAGAACATAATTTACAACCGTACAGTATTGTATAAAATATTGAAATAATAACCAACCATCAATTAAAAAACTTGCATGTAAGTTTAGTTAAATAGTTTTTTACAAGATTATGCATATAAAACATGAGATTTTTTTAACATTCATTTATTTATTTTACCTCTATCCCCATTAATTGCTACCAAACCATTCGTATAAAATATAAATCAATGCTGACAAATATATTATATATATTATATATATTATAAAAATTTGTATAACCTTGATTTTAAATTATTTTCAGATTTCTTGATTGTCACTTGCGGCATTTTTATGTATTTGTTTACAACTAGACTTGGATGTTCGGTTTTAGAATCTTGTTTGACAACATCTTTATTTTGGTTGATGATGGTTAATGCTGTTTTCGTGAGAGTATGCCGATGACATTCATCAAACACCTGAATAACAAAAGGATGATTTAATTAAACCATTACATTTTTAGATTGTGTATTATGAAAATGTAGTATATATATATATTTGCATTAGGGATCTGTTAAACCTGCTTTACCAATTGGTATGTATGTTTTGTCTTGCTCAAAAAAATTGTATATATATATATTTATATAAGAATTTACAGCAGAAAATGCACCAGACAAACAGGCTAAAGATGACAAAAATTACATGTTAACTTGTTCTCATTATTAAACAAACCTTAAAATTATTGGTGACCACACACCGATGACATGCCCACTCCCCATGAGGTACTTTATCTTCATCCAACGGTGGGTTGCTGTAAATAAATGTTTAAACTAAATAAAACACATGAATTGAGTTATTTATTTGAAATATCACAGCACGAACAAATATCTGCACTTTTCTTTACACTCAACTAGTACAACAAATAATTGAGCAAAATTTAATTCAAAGATTAAAAAATCTTTAAAAAGTTGTATTAGAGAACTCATTTCAAAAGCATCGCAAAACTACATGAAAATAATCTCCTACCAGCATAGGTGCTCACTTTTGAGAAAACAAAGCTGCTTTTTAAGCCAAATACATAAGTTATCTTATCATTATAATTTTACCGGTCCTGTATTACCTATTGTCCTGTTAATACTGGTATGTAAAACTAGCTTACTCACAAACAATATCATAATTTTTTTAATTGCACGCATGAATAACCTGCATACCAAAGTTTCATGTATAAGCTTACCAGCACTGTAAGTGAAAGGCAGCCGGACAAAAATCGCAGCATAACAGGTCACCCCCTTCTCCACAAGCATCGCATGTCTCGTGGTTGCATCTTCGTCGCCACATTTCACGCTCGGCTGCTTTTCGTTTCCTCTGCTCTCTAGCACCCTCCTCACTCAGTGGTGGAGCGATCAACTCTTGGATTTTCTGTTTTAATTTAACAACATTATCACTAAATTACTGATAAAATTAACTCAATTACTGATAAAATTAATCTAACAATTTGAATACTGAATTTAGAGGTATGGCCTATGTATATATATATGTACTGTTAAGACGGCAAGCTGATTTCCCAAATATCTGGGGTACGAGAAGAGCACCTGCTTGTTGACTATAATATTATAAACATCATTAAATATGTGCGGGGCATACCTATTTTTAAATGTATAATTTTCTTTTTAAACAGGCAGTTATAAACAACCTAAATATGTTCCAAAATTAAAACAGATTTACATTCAAGATGTTTTCTTGGGCCAAGCAGCATGTTTGTTAGATTTAGATGTTAGTGAAGACGGATTTTACAGTTTAACTGAAATTTTAAAAAGCAGCTTAAGAACACTATCTATTCTAATTCATAAATAATATAAAACAGACTTACTTCCATCATTCCAACGCTGTAGTCAATGTCATAGCATTGCAATGAACCCTGAGTCATTTTTATCTCCTTTTTGTTACATCAATTACAGATGAAAATACAGATTATTGGAAAAATTACAAATGGTCTGAAGCAATGTGGAATTAGACAGTTATAAAACAGAAACTCGTGTAGATTGACTAAACCACAATTAGGATAGTTAAATAATGCACACGTGGACCTTAAAAATATATAGTTAGCGTTGATGTTTAAGTTATTTACATTAATTATTGACAACATAATATAACAAAAACTAGTTTAAGCTTTGTTTATTAATTAAGGACAAACTAAAGAAACAAGTTTAATCAAAACTTAGTAATCATTATGTTTACCATGACTGCGTCTATAACTATTGGAATTAGGCCTAAATACGGTCTATGGAAGTTGTTATGCTAAATGCCAAACCAACAACCTCCAATTTTTGTTCGCGCACAAACTGGAGAAATCGTGCAATGTCGAAAAATGGCCATAGAAATTGACAAAAATACCCACAGACTGGGGAGCATATTAATGTTGTCATGGATATACAAAATAAATTTTCAGCATTTATAACATCTTTCCTTAAGTATAAACGATGGTTAATCTAACGCAGAGAACAATGTCACTGAAAATATCCAGGCAGCTTTTTTAATGATGATGCTTAGGAAATATTAAACACAAAAGTTTGGGTTTATAGAGGGCGCCATATTTTAAACCAAAGTCTATAGAAACCACTATAGACTTCCACTAATCCACTATGTGTCGTGTGTGATTTATATAAACTTTATTTTAAACTTACGCAAATGACGTAGGAAAAAACCGTTAGCCCATATGATGCAATGTTATACTCCTGAAGTCAATAAGCAAGTAACCAATGTCGCTTGTGGCTTTAGTCATATAAACACCTATGGCTCTGCTTGTGCTCTGCTAGAGTTTAATCAATTTTCTGTTATTACAAGTTCATGGGACACTTAAGCACATATTGCCAAATATTTCCAAAATCAAAATAGATGACGGTTTATGGGTAATACCACGAATTAGTACTATCATTCCTTTATTAATTGACACCAATTTAATAAAATATAATAAAACACCCAAGGAGTTATTTAGCGATCCGCACAACATGTTACAAATTTGAAAACACACAGGATAAGATGGGACAGTTTAAAATCCCTTGTTAATTTTGAATATTAAGTGTATTTATAAATAGGAATATGCGTAAATAAAACGAAATAATACTGTACGCTTTGAAAATTAAGTCTAAACATTCTTTTTCTTGCTCTACTGCTATAGTTTTTAACATGTTACCTATACATTATATTATTGCATAACAATTGGTGTTGTTTGAACGACAATGGGTAATGTTCGAACAACAATGGATAATTATTGTATCCTACAAATGTATATAGTAGAGTGGGGAAAGATGGGACACTTTGTCAGACAACACTTATTTTAATGTATCCCATCTTCCCCCATTGTACTATATTAACGCCCGTTATAACGACTGTCGTTTTCTGGCCACGCGAGGATAACGTAAGTAAGTTACATTCGTTAGGTAACATGTTAAAAGCCATAGCAGTACGAATAAGAATGTTTAAGTTTGATTTTAAAAGCGTTTATTATTATTTCGTTTGATTTACGTTTATTCATAATATTAAATTCACAAAATTAACAGTGATTTTTATGTCCTGTTTTACCCTGGCTGTTTTTGTGTCAAAAACAATTTACGTAAAAACAATATAATATTTTGGTTACAAAACAGGAAAATGACATTTTCTTATGACACGCAAAAATAAATACTTGTATTATTATTGATTATAATCGGCAAAAGTGTTAACAGCGAACTAAAAAGAAAATTATTCCAATTAAGTAAATATGAACTGCCCCGAATCGTTGAATCTGCTGTCGTGTAAAACTTGTTTCGTGCATTAATTTTGGTACGAATTCTATTAGGCAAGTGTAGCAGCTCCAGTACGCTTACAATTTTGACCGAATTCTTATATTATTTGGTTTGACCTTCTGCACATGCGTATATAGTATAGCGTTCATTTTCACACATTTGGCACATGATACCAAATATCCTGAACGTGTTTTAAGCTATTAATAACGGTCTATGAGTGTCGTGAGGATCTGCGCAGTCCCATATGTGGAAGGGTCGTTATGTATGTAGGCAGTATTCTCATTCCTGTACAAAGTATAAAGTGTACGCCAACGCCGATTACTGTTATTAGGTATTAAAATCGGGGTTGGGTGAATATGTGCTTAAATTTCGCCCACCCTACTATATTTTGATAACAGACACGTATATACATGACGTCAATTAGGTTGCAAGCCCTGTTGTCACGTTCATACTGCACGAATGTAAATTTTGCAGCATATGCATAGAGTGTGGATTGTTTAAACTAATTTGCAAAATGGTATCTATCTTATGACAGCACCGGTATGTAAATATTGTAAACGAGAAAACTGAATAAACGCTACTCGTAAACGAAAGAAACAGATTATATGGAGCATAAAACTCTCAGTTTATTATGAACTTAACAATGTTTTTGCGAGTTTGCTTTGTACAGTGCATTAGTGACGACATTTTAGTTCCATGCGCGGTTGTCACGTTTTACTGAAAAAGTATAAAATATACAATGCGTGGTATGATGTATTTGGTGAAATGATCTCCACTGTCAGTTTTTGAGCTGAACAAAGTTTTAATAACAATTAGCGACAGTTAAAACTTGAAAACATTAGTACAATCACCATAAGTTATAATGAATTTGTATAAATGATAGGTTTTCATGAACTAGTGCTTAGAATGGTTTGGTTGACCTCGAAATTTTCTTAAGCCTAGGTACAAATAGACTAATACTGTCAAAGGTAAAGCCTGGATTCGCGTTACAGAAACTTAGGCTACTGTGACGTAAGACTGGAATGTAAGATAAAAAAAGCTTAGATTGTTTCGGTCGAGCGAGCGTTGGTTAAGCTGTAAGACTGTAAGTTGTCAAGTAACGGATGTACAGTTAGTTGTCGTCACATATGATGAATAATGTTCATGGCAAGGAGTTTCAGTACTACTTGTTTACAGTTGTAGACATATTCGAGAGGTTTTGAAGTATATAGCGTTTTATATATTTTTACTAGATATAGGTTTTTTTTTTATTTATATCCGCTTTCTATCTGCAGTGTTGTTTTTCATGATTTAAGTATGGCCGAATTTAAACATGGATTATTCGGATGTTTTGACAATTTGACAATTTGCATTATTACCTATATTGTACCATGCTACACCGTCGGTCGAACTGCGGAGACGCTTGGCGATGATTGCTTTACTTGGGCGGTGATTTATGTCTTCACTGGCTGTATCGGCGGAGCACTGGTGCGAGGAAAAGTGCGAACAAGACAGGGCATTGAGGGCAGTTTTATAGGGGATTGCTGTATGCACTTTTGGTGTGCATTATGTGCTGTAATTCAAGATTATCAAGAAGTTGTCGACCCGACTGCTCAATTTATCGCCCGCGTGTAAACATTAATTTGTTGAATTACACCAATATTAACCTAAACATTTACCACCAACCCTTTAATAAATCACCGACTTATTTGATCAGTCTGTCTTTTAATCTGGTTTGAATCATATTATATGTTATATATATTTAATGTGTTATTTTCTTTGCGAAGTTAAAAATTACTTTTTAAGAAAAAAATTGCACAAAGGTACTTGATCGGATGCATTGTTGGTATCACTTAATAACAATTCGCTGTCAAATAATTACTTTAAAAACACGCACGCACAAATACTGGGTTACAATAATTTTCATTTTTCCTAATGGTGTAATGCTTAAAAATCTAAATCAACTTATATTAAAAGAGTTTTCTGTTTCTGCTAAAACTTACATGTATGCTCGTATAACAAATAAAATTAAATAAGCCTATAAGAGAGCCTTTATTAGCTTTTGTACATATACAAATCCTGTCAGTTTGTTGTTAAAACCGAGATAGATCAAATTTAGCCGTTAGAGTTGTAACAACAAACGCTACAACTGTCGGTAATATTACGTTTCAATAGAAATGATCTGTCTATCGGCATTCGAGATAAATATGTGAAAATCTGTGACCAAAGTGTGTGTGGTTATGAATGAATGAATGAATGAATCTATTTATCTCGTCCCTTCGGTCAAGTTATTTTATGTATAGAAACTGTGAAAAGTTGTTTAGGGAAAGACGTAACAATTTGTTCCAAACTGTGTAGACCTGCAAAATAGCCGAACGCCCAATGGCAGCAATTTTTTTGCTTATGCGTGTAGCGGGTTTGGGAAGGCGTAAACGTCTTACATTTACCTTACCAAACATTTTTGCGGAAAAATGTATAAAATTACCCCATTAAAGAGACTAAAATGTCACAAATATAACGCATCCAATTCTCTTTTTTTGATACAGAAAGTATAAGAGACTATACACGTCTTGTTTTTTACACTTTCCAACCTTTAATTTTTATTTGTGATTTACCCACTGCATTATTTTGGCCTCTAAATGACGTTCAATTTGGCCTTTACGTAGTAATGTGTTGGACTGATCGGTATAGCCTATCTAAACGGCTCTGGCCTGGTACAGTGGGGTAAAATGGGACACTTAAGCACATATCTCCCAATACTTCAAAAATCGTTTTTTGGGTGATACCACGAATTAGTACAACATATATATATCTTTCCTTTATTAATTGATAACAATTCAAAGAAATATATTAGAACACACGAAAAGGTTTTAGCGATTCGCACAACAGGTGTAATTTTACAAATCCGAAAACAGACAGAGTAATACGAGACAGTTTAAAATCCTTTAATCTTACCCCACTCTGCTATACAGTATAGTTTCCAAGTGATATAGTACGACCTGCGCATTAGCGCTCGGTCCAAATTTACCAGTCGGAACAAATACATCTTGGCACTGGTGTTGTAATATATTTATTTCACAAATCTAAACCAACCACGATGTGTAATGTACTTGCTAATATTAACCATATATGATGAAAATATTCCTCTTAACCGTTGGTTGACATTGTTCGCCACATAAATCCGCCACGTTCGTGCCCAATTAGAAATAAAAACCAAACCGCTTGATTTACTGTGTAAACACAATCCGCCCACAGAAATAAAAAAGAGTAGAACGCGCAACTTTCCAAAACCGTGATATATTCTTTTTTCTATTCACGTGACCGCCAACTCCGTCCCCATTTCCCTTCGTCTCCATTGTAAAAGATAGGCGCATAGTGTTTTTGGAAGGTTTTAGCTGTTTATTTTAAAAACTACACCAACTATTCAAGTTTGTTAGGCTAGTTTAGTTATTTGGTACGTTAACGCTTACAGTTTACAACTTGTTTAGGAAATTTAATTATTTAAAAAAATTAATTAAAAATTTCAAAAAAACGGTTTTTTAGAAATATATATATATTAGAAAATAGTTTTTTTTACACAATAACTTTAAATTAAGTCAAAAAACGAAGAAAAACTACACAAAACGTCATCGACTCCATTGACTACAATAGTAAACGGGAACGACCCGCGAAAGAGAGACAGTGTATCATGCTCTCTCCTTTGCCGACATTGGAGATGCGCCTTCTATTCTTTTTTATTTCTGTGAATCCGCCAAACTTTGCCAAATTTAGATGAAGGCCTAAGGTACAACAAGGCTTACTTTTAATGCAAATTTAAGACTGGTTTTCATAAGCGCTGGTGTAAAACAATGGCGTTTGCACCACCAGCTAAGACGAAGGTATCCTCCAATTTAGCTAAAAGTACATGGACACCAATGTCACACCCTCAAGCAAACAACCAAGTATGTAAAATCTACTCTTTATGAAGTTTAATTTTAACGGTTAGTTTAAATTAATGCCTGTATTATGTCACATGCTAATTTTCAAAATGTCATACCAGTTTAATATTTGCTTACCATTTTTGGAAATCATTTTTCAAGAATTTCATAGACTTGACACAGTTATATTCTATAGCCCATAACGTGAAATGTTTAGTTACGACTTATTATCCGAATTTCACTCTCTTTTTTCACAATAGGGCGCTCTGATTAAGTTTAAAATTTTGAAAAAATACACAAAGAAACACTTTAAATTGGTAATAAGTGTAAAACAAATTACTTAAAACCTGAAAATACCTATAAATATATAAAATACTAGTAAGAACATCTTTCCCAAATTAGGTAGGTTATATACGCTCTTTCGATCTGTTTATTATCGTCGGCTCTGTGGTGTAACGGTTAGCGTGCCGTCTTTTACTCTCTTTGTTTCGTTCTTACTGGGTTCGAGTCCCGCACAGTGCAATACGTTTTTTTTAAGTTTTTTTTTGTGTGATTAGCACGACTTAGGGGTTAGTGGTTAGGAGTTAGGAGTTAGGGGTTCAAGTCTTATGTGTGTTAACTGTAAAACTAACTGTTAGTAAACAATTTTTTATAAAATATTGAAATACTATACCAATACACATTTTATATGTCACAAAAACGACGTTTTTTAAAAGTCCCCAGAAAATAATAATAAAAAAATGAGCGCCCACTTGTGAAAAAAGAGAGTGAAATTCGGATAATAAGTCGTATGTGAAATGTTTAGTCTCAAAGATTTCCTGAGATCTTACAAATACACACTGTGTAATTTTTTTGAAAAAATCTGGATTTTGTGTCGAAAACTAACTTTTCTGTAAAATGGCAAAACATGCGGTAATCCTTTAGCTGGTGGCCACCTGAAATTTTGGTTTCAAAATGTTCCTTAGGTCTCACTGGTACCCACTGTATAATTTTTTTTGAAAAAACTCGGGCGTTTGCGTCGAAAATTAACTTTGAAAGTGTGCGAAATCGTGCTGCGTCACCGTATTTTCCACACCAGCGGTTATGAGTTAAACCACGGTTGGATTATTACGTCATAGAATGCGTATTGTTACGTTTGATTCCTAGTGGGGAAAAAACAAGTCTATACCGTCTTGTAAAGTTGTAACGTATGTAATATAACACTTTTGTGACGTAACAGACCGCGATTGTGGCGTAATAAATCGTTAACCTTACGCAAATCAGACGAATTACGGTGACGAAGCATGTTTTCGCGCATTTTTAAAGTTAATTTTCGACACGAACGCCCGAGTTTATAAAAAAAATTATACAGTGGGTATCAGTAAGACCTAAGGAACATTTTTAAGCCAAAATTTCAAGTGGCCACCAGCTAAAGTATTACCAAAACATGCTGCGCCGAATTAAACGGTTGACATACGGCTCCCATCGTTATGATTTACACCAAAATTTTCCTAGGCCTTTGCTATACCTAAAAGCTGTGGCCTTGTTAATATAAGCATGCGTTATGTGTGTATGCATATATTACACTATCGTATTATACAAAACATATCACTATTGTGACGAAAGAATTATTAAAATTAAACAAAGACAGGCAAGTTAGGGCGATAAATCATGTTTTCCACCCTTTGAAAGTTAATATTTACCGGAAACACAAACTTTTCACTGATTATCAGCTATAGAAATACCTTTGTGTTGCATGTGTAAGGTTTTGTTGAGAACGACTTTAGACTATTATGTAGACTGTAGGGTATATTTGTACCAAGAATAACATATCATATAAAATTCCTCTTAAATATTTAGGTGTTTGAAGAAAGAAGAGAACTTATTAAGAAATGGGTGAGTAACTTTGTCATTAGAAAAATATCTTTTTAGATACATTCTACATAGATGATATTTAAATGTGTTGTGCTAAGATATTTAAGAATGAAATTTGGACAAACGTATTATTATACTTATTCTGCAAACCAGTCTTACATTAAATTTAAAAACGCAGTTTGAAAAATGGCAAGAAGCTCAGAAGAAAACTGTTGTGGACGATATTATACATAGACTGTCTACAAAACATTTGATGTTGTTAACAGGTAAACAATTAAATAACTTTTTATTGAATTTTGTGATACTATATATATATATATATACATATTTTATATATTTTTATTCGAAAATTTGCCGTTCATATTTTTTAATAGGCCTACATTACACTGACATTATTATCATAAAATAATTGCGAAAGATAACAGTTAACTACCATTTTAGTTATCAATTTAATAATTCAGATTTCAAAGCACTAGGCTATAATACACGATACGCCCATCGGAAAATATGAACATCAGATTTTGTAGTCAGCATATTTAAATCTTTAATTTAATGTTCAAAACTGACAATGTTAAAACGTTTTTTTTGTTAATGGTTAAGGATTAGTTCTTAGGAGTAAGGGTTTCAGAGGTATTGTTTAAAGGTTATAATCAACTAAATATAGACAAATTTTCCGGGCTATTGTTTTAGGAATTTAGTTTGAGTTTGTCAATATTAGTTTTTTTGGCACATGACTATTTATCGAAAAAATGTTCTTTTTAGTATAAGACCACAAAATTCATTTATGTATAGTATATGAATTATGGATGTAATATAATTATGAAACTCTGTTTCAGATTCTTTAAAAAAGAAATTTCCTCAGGAACAATTTGACTTTACTCGAATATTTCCGCGAGTTCTAACATTGTATTTGTTTTCATTTCTTGACCCCAGAACTTTGTGTCGCTGTGCCCAGGTGAATGTTGTTTAACTTTTTCATCATGTTTATTATAAAAGTATGACGATTTATTAGAAATAACTAAAAAGGAAAAACAGTTTTGAAATCATGCCTAACAGTTTCAGTATCCTTGCCTGAAAAGATTTTAGAAATTTACCATTAACTATTTAACCTTAATGATATGTAATATGCTCCATTAATCTCATTGTGTTAATAAAATTGGACACCCATGATTACCCTGCCATTCAAAAACAATTTTTGTTATGGGCATAACAGGATTGTAAAAATTGTAAATCCGGACGGTGATCGTTTAATTTTATTGAAAATCCGGACGTAATATGTTTTACGTGCGTCTGTCACCCAAGCTACCAAATCTTGTTATAAAGCGTATTACTGACTATCACCACGACACCACAGTCTAGTGCGGGCGCCTGTGCGATAGAAACCGTTGTTAAAGCTGCGATCTAATGTTTTATGTTCGTCGCGTGTTCGTAATAATCAGCTAACGAAGTCGCTCGAGTAACAAACATTGCCGTGCTGCAATTTGACATTTTGCGCTTAATTGTTACGTCACATGTCTTATTGCAACATAACTATTAACTATGACGTTTCGTTACGTAACAATCGGGAGGAATGAATGCCCACTGCCCAACGAACCACGAGATCAAAACATCGTGTATGAGCGTCACATTTTTACGCTCTGCGCGGGCGTAGGAAATAAAGAAAGACGCATCCGGTAGCATACTTTCTACACCTAACAAACGAAGCAATCGTTGTGAGTTTATTCTCGTGAAAAGTGCCGTAATGAAACTCTGGTTCTCGTGCGGTGCCAACGAACGATGTTTTTTGGCTTCTGTCCAAGCTCGACCGGGAAGATATTTGTAATATCATATTACAATTTGCGTTGGTTCCAACTTACTGATAGCGTCGCTCCTCGCTCTTATATTTGCACCAATTAAAATTCACATAAACGCAATTTACCTGCATTTATTAAAGTTTAAATTATTCTTGGTTGCTTGCTTAAAATTATATCAGGATTAAAACAATTATACGAAATATAGAAGCACATAAACCACAATTGTTATCTAAAATTTTAATAGTTTATCAAAGGTATTATGACGTAATCATCGTTACATTTTTAATCCATGATGAACGTGCGTAAAACTTTTCATTTGTTTCTACCGATTTAGATACGTCGTTTTAATAAATGTAATATCATTTTAAATTCACCACATAAAGGTTCCATGTGACATGATTTGTGACAAAATTAGTATAGTAGGTGTTAGGAAAATGCATTTTTTTTAATGTTTGCACGAACCGTTTCGTCATTTTAGCTATTCGCCGTGTTCTCGCAATGTAACCGATGCGGTTAAAATAGAGCGCACGTTTATGTCGTCAATAATTACGGAACAAAGAAACCAAAGAGTATATTGTCGGCCGAACGTAAGAAAGTTGATTTTAATATAAATAGGATTTATTTCTACTAAAAAAATCCGGACGTTTTTCGACGATCCGGACGGTGACATTATCACTGAAAAAGGGGTATTTTTACAATCCTGGGGTATAATAATAATATATTGCAGTTACAATGTTGTTATTATCTTGATAATGAAGTAGTTTTGATTCAACTGTTATAATATGTATTTATTAGTTTCATGTTGAAAATTGTTAGGGCTTTTTCTATCTTGTTTAGTTGAAAAAAAAAGTCTTTGTTGTCATAATAAGTTTACGCGTATTTGTTAAAGTTTATTACACCAGTATTGGTTACAAGTGGTACGCCGATTTTATCTTTCATATTATATATATATATATTAAAATACCAATACAGCTATTTTACCCCAACACTAGCAAAGTAGCAAACAAACATATTAATATTTAAAAGTTTTCTGCTGTATTAGATTAATGTTTTATATTGTTATTAGGTATCATGGTACTGGAATTACTTGACAGAATTAGATTGTTTATGGCGACCCAAGTGTTTAAGGTTTGGTTGGTATCCAACCTATCAAACAACTCCATTTGAAGAAAAAGTTTGGAAACGTTTTTATGTCAAAACTGTTCATGAGCTGCATTATGTTAAACCAAAGGTAGGATAGATAGGCTAGGCTCCTAAATAGCCACCTAACATGGGTATGCTGAGTTTGTATGTACACCCCGCAATAGGTTAGATACCTTATGTATTGTAACAATCCATATATTACTAGTTAGAAAAAAATACAGGTCAGGATTTGTGTAAAATATTAAAAGATGTTTTATTGCATTACCTCCACATCCAACACAGACTGAGATAATGAATAGACAGATTAGAAAATATCCGCCCAAAATTTTGACAGAAAATTCTTTTGTTTTCTCCCTAATGTAAACAATACATAGCCTATATACTACAGTGGGGTAAGATAAAACATGTTTTCATTCTATTTTCTTGTCCCATTTGGTAGTAAATACAAACAATTTACAGAATTATATAACCGTAACTGGCAACTCTAAAAAAGGCAAAAAGCTTGGTTAATTATTAAAAACTTAATCAGGAAATAGAGGATTTAGGTCTAAGGTGTTAATGATATCCTATCTTACCCCACAGTAATATTGTTTATTTTATACAACATTTCAATTCTACTTTGTTTAAGGAATCTGTTGTAGCGACTACTGTTGATGATGAAAAATTGAAGCAAGCAACAAATACTTCATCAGTTGTTAATTATTCACCTTCTCGTGCTTCATCTTCCATGGGAAGACGAAGAGGACCCTCTGTTCCATCACATAAACAACACTTGGTCGCCCCCAAATGGGAACCTCCACCATGGAAAGGTTCCGATCCTCATCCTGTTGATACAGTGAGGTAAAAAATATGATTTTTCTTTATTAATTTTCATGTTTTTTTTAATTCTCCATCTATTTAAAAAATTCCTTTAAATTTATTGTTTTTTATTTAAAATTTAAATCTATTTTACATGAATTTTCTAATAATTCACCTTTTTACATTTATTATCCATTTATTTACATGTTTCTTTGTAATTCTTTATTTTTTAACATTTGTTGAGTAATTCTCCATTAATTCACTTGTTTTTGTTGTAATTGACTAATTGTATAAGTTATGGTCGGCAAATTAATTAAAATTTTTTTTATAAACGTTACAAATTACAAGTAGTAACATGCATATGTATTATAAAGACGATAAATAAACACAAGCATTAAAATATTTTATTAAAAGTACCTAAAATATTTAAACTTTATTTCAGATATAATTATCTGGACAATTCAAGCAAAAACAAAAATAAAAAGTCATCTGGTTCAATTGACAGTCGACCAACATCAAGACAAAGCAAACGACCTAAATCGGTAAACATCATGTTATTGCTATTGTGCCACCAAGTGGTCAATAATGGGTTAAATTGTTAGGCATAATATGAATAAAAAATAACAGTCAGTTACAAATTTGTCAACTTATAGGTGGCCATAAGTGGTACATAACCACTACCTAATAGAAATATAAAATACATTATAAAATTTTACATTTATATAAAATATATATAGAAAATATTTGTATTTTTAGTTTGTGCCCACCTAAGCCAATATCACGTTAGTTAACTAAATCCCAAACTCATATTTAGTAGTAACTAATACACACATGAGTTATGTAAAAGTATATAAATGTTCATGAGAATCATCAATATAAATATTATTCTATTTTATGTGGGTAAGGTCCCTATTGAAAATTGGGTATTTAGGCCAGATTTGGCTCAAACATCATATCCCACATATAATGTATGCTTACTTTTGTTATTTTCACCGCTTTCCAGGCAACAGGATCAATACATCAGATGTCACCTCTTTCTCCACCAACTTTAAGTCATTTCTCTCCAAGATCAAACAATAAAATAGAAAATCTAAATTCATCTGATTTGCGAAACAGTGCAAGTGTTCCAACCACCCCAGTGAAACATGACACCAGTCTAACACAACCTCTACAAGATAAACTCGAATTGTCAAATAAGTTTGAGCTGTCATCAACGGTAATACAATAATATATACTGTTGCTGCCACGTATATTATACTTGTATTTTAAATCAATTCTTCTGGCAAGAATTTTGCTTAAAACATTTTGACTTATTATTTAGTTTGTCTTCATCATGGTAAATGACACTCAAAATCAAAAAAATGAATAGTTGTTGAAACATCGGTTAGCAAAATTCTTGTCGGAAAAACAAATTTCAAGTATAATATTAAAAAGTTGTGTTTAAGATTTTTTATGGTTAATTATATGTTTTTTTTATCTAGAATGAAACAACTCGACCTATAAACCCATCTGCTGTTAAAAGTCAATCAGGTATTTCTTAATTGTTTTGAGTTGTGTATAATGGTTAAGTAGAACAAGTTGTATAACTTGTAATATTTGACTAGTTTGTGCTTTGAATAAAAATAAATCATTTCCGGCATGTTAATTGCTAACATACCATATTTTTATATTTTGGTTTGTTAATTAATATAGGATTTGTTGTTGTAATCCAAGAGATAAATCAAAACTATGTTATGTACCTTATGTTACATTCTGCTATCATGATAAATACTAACGTATATTAATTACTACTTTCAGATGCTCCATTTGCTGCTCCAGATATAACTCGTCTCTCGTTAGATGCTGGTAAGACACTCTTTTAAAAGGAAAATATACAATCCAATTTTGTCCAAAGAAATTGTAAAAAAAATATGTTCGCTCTTTAAACTTTGCAGTTTTACCCCTTTAGGACGAGATAAGTTTTTGTAAATTTTTAAATATTTTTGTAGTTACGATGTCAATAAATCGTTTATCTAATGATTTGGTAAATGTTTATTTTTCACAGAAATCTGACTTTTTTTATTTTTCCCGCATGCGTTGGTGATAGCAACTCATTTGCATTTTTAAATGTTGTTCATGATGTATTGTTTGCTACAATATTAACAATACAGCCTAATTATATAAAGTATCTTAAATCATTAATTGTGTAAATCATGTGTATAACATTCAGGAGTTCGACCAAAACCAGTGACTCGAATTATTCAACAAAAATCAAAAGATCATCATGAAGTAAAGGAGAAGGAAAATAAAAGTCCGTCAAGTAAATCTGTCATAGTTGCTTCAAGTCCTAATACTACAAACACATCAGCAGGTAAAATTATTCCTGATGAAACCTAGTTTTCAGTTAAACTGCAGGTATTAATTGACTCTTCTTTTCTAATAGTTATACTGTTGTAGCGGCCCATCGTAGTATTACGATGGGCCGCTAATTATTTTGTCCCCAATATTGGCCTAAATGTTTGAAGTTGCGCGCTAACTTTCCCACAACACGGTGGATGCACCCTGCTGTAACCGAGTTAGCGCCTATGCTTCTATTGTGTCCTATTCATTGTAACCTAGTTATCACCACTTATCACGCCGATTCGTCTGACACCCGAAATTCGTTTTTTTCTTTCAAATTAATTCCCTGCGATATATACTGTTGTATAATCGCCATTTAACAATGAGAACGATGAGACAATAACGATAGAACGAAATACAAACAATAAGAATAAAAGAGACAAATACAGTTACTGTAACAGAGGGTACAGAACCGTGTGATTTCTTGCCAGTCAAAACCATAGATAACCGAGACTAGGACGTAGCTTTAAAACACCCGCGAGCGCACTAAGTCAACTGCAGCTCACCTGCAATCAGCTCATAAACATTAAACCAACATCGGGTGTCTAAAAGTGGTGACCTCGACGTGGCCCAGGTACAAATGTACAAATAAATAAAAGAATAACCTGAATAACTGATTTTTCTTCTCTATAGTTTTGTGTCAAGTGTTATTGCCATCAACAGTTTAATATTTAAATAGAATTTTCTGATTAAGCATTTCTAGCACTTAATGTGATTCCTGACTGTTATTTTGTTGCACTATCGATGTCAGATTCAGCAATTGATCATAGTTTTATAATTATGTGATTCTTTATATTGATTCATTTTTATAGAATTGAAAGGAAAAGGTTGGTCAACCCATGAAGAAGATGATGATTTTTAAATTTTTACATGTTTTCTGTGTTTCCTATTTCATGAAAACCAATTTGTTCACTGAAAAAATGTCCCACAATTTTGGGCAAAACTCCTTTTTATTAATGTAAATGACATATATACATGCGCTTTCAGAAAAAAAATATTGAATATATATATATTGTGTACAGTAGTGACCTAATGTATCCTGATTCATATGTTATCTAAATAGATTGTAGATTTAATCCAATTATCAACAAATTGCACAACACGTGTTGTAATATCTCGCCACTCAAAAACTTTGTTTCATCATGCGTCCAAGCGTCCAATATCCTGAGTTGGTTAAAGGCACAAAGTTTAAATATCTTGCTTCATTTATCCATTCAACCACTTAATTCATTTTCATATTGCTTTCGGAAACAATCTCCTACTGGGAAAAACTCCCAACAGCGCTCTTGATACTGCTGCCATACATATGTCTCTTGTCCTGTATGCTCAGTTTCATCTTTGTTGATCAAATGCATGAGAAAGAACCTAAAAAAATAATTAATGGTTTTAGTACATATATACCTGTTCACAGTATTAACACCAATATGAAATAAAATGCACTAACATGTAATTTGCTAAATTGTGTTCCTGCAGTGTGTGCGTTTCAAATCCATGTGGAACTTGATCAAAATAATCAATTCCTATTGTACATATGAAACACTTTGTGTCCATGTCTTCTTTAACTTGCTCCTGCTGGTCACGAAGTTCTCCAAAGGCATCAATAATCAAACCTGAGACATTTAAAATAGTTTAGAAAAGGTCTGTAAATTCTCCACAAATGCATCACATCATTTACCCTGAATAATGGCAAGAAGAATTACAACAACAAAGAAGAAAAATGATATGTCAAATGCGATTCGATAAAACTCCCACGCGTCTCCCGATGGATCTTCAAGTTCATCACCAATTCCACCACCTGCTCTCACACCAGAGTAGAAATGAAACTGGAAGCACTAGAAAAAACAATATGGTGTTAACATGCATTATACTATATTTCTAAAGTGCGAAAGAAAATTAACTTGAAGGAATTCTGTTTATATGCTTGGAAATAACTTGTTTGTATATGCCAATATATATGAAAGTGTTAGAAAACTTATTATGGATTATAACCATTCAAAACATTAGATAAGTCGGCAGGAGGTTCATGAAATAAGACTACTGTGTCATAAAGACTGAAATTGGCCTGCCACGAGTTAATAAGTAAAATTTCTTTAATATTTTAGCCACATACAGTAAACACGTGGATGCCAAATAAGACACCCTGTTATATTGACTAAAATGTGGTCATATCACTAAGACAATAAGTGAAATTTCCTATAACTTTTTGTTCACATACAGTAAACATGTTGTTGCATTTCCAATCTTCATCATCTCCCTCCCCCTTGTTGTAAAACTTCTTGAAGAAGTTGAAAGCAATGACAGTGTAAAGGTAAACCACCACAGTTAGCAATCCAATTGTTAACACAAGCTGGGAAATAAAAAAAATGATCAGCCTAAATTGAACGAACTAAATTTATTTTGTCTCTTCGGTGAAAATAAAGAAAATCGGAAAACAAAAGCAAATTAAAATGTGTTTTGTTGCAAAAATGTTTTAGTACAGTTGACCTTATAAAGTATTACGCATATACTTATAAAGTATTACGCATATATTCACACTATTTCTTTAAGTTGAAGGAATAATTTAGTTTAACTCAATGTAAAGACATTTGGTTTACTATTTGTTTGTCTGTCAAGTTTAACAGCCATTCAGATTTAACCAAATAAGTTTTCTAATTCCAGTTGCTTTGTTGTTTTTTAATTACATGGGGCGTATGAACACCTGTGTTACAACGACTGTCGTTTTCCGGCCACGCAGGAATAAATTAAGTTACATTACATTCATGTTATAATTATTTAAGCACACAAATCACAATTTACCTGCTTTCCATTATGAGTTACCGATGTTAGAATAGTTCGTAAACCTTTCGAACACATCGCGATATCAAGAAGATGCAAGGAGAAGAAAAACCTGTTGTATTGACCAAATATGGACATAACGAAATACCACAGTAGATATAGGAAAGATTGGTCGGAGAAAATAACACCAGTCTTCCATACTGTGTATTTGATATCCACGTTCAAGAACCTGGAGATTAGTAAAAATATTTATAAATAAAAAAATTATTTTGATTTAAAAGCCAATAATAATAGATATTAATTTAAAAGTCATTATATTGCACATAAAACTTACACAAGAAAAATAAAAAATGGCTGTTATGTGATAGCTGTAGAGACTCAGCTAACAAACCACACACAGTATTAAACAGTTTTGCCCATATCCAAACAACTTACTTCATGTCAACAAACAAAATTGAAAATAAATACCAATAAACCATCTTTACAATATATTGTTATTTTTAGTTTAGATTTGTAAACACAATAATTTTTCAATCAAGTAGTATAAACGAATTTAAAAAAAAAGTTTTTATCAATGTTTAACATAGTGTTTGTACAATTGTGTTAAAATGTTTCCTTTGGGTGGTTCTTCTTCATCTAGAAAACTTGTGTTTGAATGATCCATTCCAAGTAAATCTTGGATTCTATCTTGACCACATTGTTCACCAAATTTGTCCAAAACCTTAGATTAAATTAAACACTTCCAATTATTTAAATATAAGTCACTTACAATCCTAAAGCTTACTGTGATGTTTGGTAAAACATGTATAAGAAATTTGTTGCAAAATTTGTATTCCTATGTTGGTAAGGTTCTTGTCAGGGACCTGGGATTTAGGCCAGATATGGCTGTGTACCCTACCAGGTCCGCTTTTGAGCACCGGCCCTGGTAAAGTTCAGTTACAGTGCAAGCGCCTAAACCACTAAGCCATGGTACAAGACAAAAACTATGCTTTAGGTGGGTGGTCTCATTTAATTACTGTAAACAATTCTCGTGGTGATTGAACAATAAAAAGTACTGTACGTTATATGATTAGTTGATTACAAACTTCACAAAACATCTAAATGATAAACTAGAACTTATGATAATGTTTAAATAGAAATTTGTTTTGGTAATTAGTGTATTAAATAGAATTTTTGAAAATTAAAGTTTAAATTAGTAAAAAATATTTTTGTTAAAATGTTTTATACTTTCTAAAAAATTGTTAGAATTTTGTTTGTATACAGTTAACAAACAAACCTTTTTTTTGATAAATTTGTCCCAATAATTGGAAGGGAACGATGGACAAGAAATAACAAGTTTGTCCCATCTTCCACTCAAGTCATCGTCAGTTGGATCTTCATTCACATAAAGTCCGTCAAATTCTAATTTTCGTGCAACTTCTTTTTCTCGTTTGAAAATGACAAGAGGAACCTGCAAATAATTAAAACAACATAAATTTTAAACTCTTTTTTTGAATACGGTACATTAAAGAGAAACAACTTAGCTATAAAACAACAGTCGTTAAAAACATGCTCTGAGTAAAACTGTCAAAAAGTGGCTGCTAAACACGGAAAAATTATATGATATTGTAATTGTAATATTTAGGGTATTGTAATGTCTAGACACAGGTGGTTGTAAATAGTGCGTGTGCAGTATCATACCACCTTATAATTAGGTTAACTAAACCAGTATTGGGATCAGTACTACTGTGGTTTAGCCTTAAATTTAGCTTTAGTTTCTGATTTTTAAAAGTTGGCTCTAAAAAAAATTATTTTTTAAAATTACATGAAAAAATAGACGTAACTACAATACCTTCAATCCATAATACGACACCAGCATTGAAAAACTGAGAATAAAATGAATAATTGAAAAAGCTCGTAACGTTGGTTCCATGTATTTTGATGTATCTTCCAATATTAAAGATTCTTCAACTTCATCTTCGCTTGATTCCGAATCCACTTTAAGATCATTGTTGATGCTGTGCCACTGTTGAGGACAACAATATTTAACTGTTCTAGTGCAATGATATAAATATATAAAAGTTACAACTTATTATCCGAATTTCACTCTCTTTTTTCACAAGTGGGCGCTCTTATTAAGTTTAAAATTTTGAAAGAATACACAAAGAAACACTTTAAATTGGTAATAAGTGTAAAACAAATTACTTAAATACTAAAAATACCTTTATAAATATATAAAATACTAGTAAGAACATCTTTCCCAAATTAGGTAGGTTATATACGCTCTTTCGATCTGTTTACTATCGTCGGCTCTGTGGTGTAACGGTTAGCGTGCCGTCTTTTACTCTCTTTGTTTCGTTCTTACTGGGTTCGAGTCCCGCACAGTGCAATACGTTTTTTTTTTAAGTTTTTTTTGTGTGATTAGCACGAGTTAGGGGTTAGGGGTTAGGGGTTAGAGGTTAGGGGTTAGAGGTTTAAGTCTTATGTGTGTAAACTGTATAACTAACTGTTAGTAAACGATTTTTTATAAAATATTGAAATACTATACCAGTACACGTTTATATGTCACAAAAACGACGTTTTTTAAAAGTCCCCAGAAAATAATAATAAAAAAATGAGTGCCCACTTGTGAAAAAAGAGAGTGAAATTCGGATAATAAGTCGTATGTATATATAAATATATAAAAATGTGACACAGGCGTTGCAACTGCTATAACCAAGAGGTTACAGGTTCAAGACTCGTCACTATATTTTTATTTAACTTACAAGAAGAATGTGTTTTTTAGCACAGTGCATGAACATGTGGCGTTGGATTTTAAATTTTATTGTAACCTTGAAAATAACAGGAATGGATTACAATCTTTATATAACACTACATATTATAAATTATTTCACTAAATATATCATATAGCGAGTGACCCATTTTTACCACTTTAAATCAAATTTTGGTTGCAAGCCATAGTATACACACCGCTGCTCCAAAGAGAAATTTATTTTATTGTATATCGCATGAAGTGCTTACCTTATAGAAGAGTAAGATAAAGTTGATGCAGAATGTAAGACCAAGGGCAAGAATCTTGAATTTGTAAAAATTCCGCGCAAACAAACCCTGTGTGAAGGATGTTTGTTAGCATGTTCATTAAATAAAATGAAATATCGTTTTATTACCTGTACATATTAATAGGAATTTAAATTCTCTTGTTGTAATCACTGCGGATAATTTTAACCGTGTATTTCTATGTTATCGTTTTTCTGTTGGGAACACTGGCGCCTTTTATTATTACTTTTCCGTGCGACGCTGAAGCAGGTTTACTGTTATATACCGTTCTCTCTCTCTATACAAAGTCACTGTTAATATAACCAGTATACTGTGTTCGCATTATGTCTGATTTTCAGCATTTTTTTGTTAAATAAAGCCAAAGGTATGCTATTGAAGTAGTATAAGGTGAGTTGTTAAAAATACTGCTCATTTAAAATAAATATTCCACATTTAACATGGTTAACTTACCATAGTTCCCATACAAAATGCATTCCAAGTGTCAAGGTACATTGCGTTCCTATCTTCAGTTTTCTCTTCATGTTTATATCGAGCTGGTCGACCACATTCCTTCATACAAGTATACCACGGTGATATATTATCTTCACCCGATCTTTCATCGAACGACATCGCAGATTTAAGATTCGATAAACGTTGTTCACTCGTTGACGAATTTTCCAGCGAACTTAACTGAAATGTAAAAATATTAATTTAAACGAAAAATCTTACAACAAATGCAAACGAAGTTAATTACATTAAAGAAAAGATTTATATGATTTTTGTGGAAATGGTTTCTTAAACTGTTTGTCAGAAACTAACACTAATTTAAGTTTCTGTGTAATAAGGTATTTTTTAAATACTTAAATTACCATAAACTGCAAACAGATCCAGAGAATCAAAAAGTAGACATTGTCCATTAATGTCTACATTCACTGTGGTAGTAAAACAATATCAAACTCACAATTGTGCTTGTAGTGCTTGCAGTCTGCCCTATTTGTTTTCCTTTGCGAAGAAGTTTTCTTCTTTTCTTGATCTTTGAAGTACGAGGTGTGTTAATCCCACTCTCATAATCTGATGCGATTAAACTGAACGTATCAGCTGCCTCATCTACAGTGAAGTCACCAAATCCAGCTTCTGGCTTCGTATGTACAACTGCTTTTATAAGTTCTTTGCTTTTCCTAAACAATAATTTATGTTGTCAAAATATTCCATGTAAAAAAGCTGCAAAATTAAACCAACTTTATGTCCATTCCAAAAACATCGGAAATGAAATCTTCTTTATCTCCTTTAGTTTGATCTTGCCCTGTATCGTCAGTTCCACTATCACTGAGGTTTTCCTATTTAATATAAAATTAGGATTATATTATCTTAATATCGGAATTATAACAAAAAATATCATATTGTACACTATATGTGGTAGCCTAAAATATCTCATGTACATTTAATAGTTTCTAGCATTTCTCTGTTTGGACAACCCAACAGTAACCTTTGGATTGAAGTAATTAACATTAGGTGTTTTGTCTAAAGACACAAATATTCACAATGGTAGCAGTATCGAGCTTTATCTTTTGTTACAAACTGAGTATGATAAAAAATCTTACAAAACTTTAAAAATATGAATTTTAACTTACAACCGAATGTTGTATTCTTTCATGCGTAGGACACGGCATTTCATCGATTATTTCAGTTAAACTTTTTTTCTTCACTTCCACCACAAGGAAGTTTGAGAAGAAAAGAACATACAAGAAATTTCCAAAAATTCTAAAAAAAGAGAAAAATCTGTTGTAGAAAATTACAAAGATATTTTAAAATGTAAAAAAAATAAAAAGGTAAAAAATAAATAAAAATATAAACAAAACTCACTGCAATAGTTCTATGCTTAGCTTGCAGAGCTTGATGTTAAATGTGAAGAATAAGAAAACAAGGGAAGTTATTACTTCAATCCAGGTCATTGCACGAAACTGTCGCACCTAAATGGTTTAAAAATATTGAGAAAAATACATTTCAACCGTTTAATACTAGTATACTTACATAGCTTTTAACAACCTTGAAATTAAAACTGGGTAAAATTTCTCCTGACCTGTTTGAAAGAAAATGTAAATATATGTTAATAAAAAATAAATAAATAAAATTTATACACAGGTATATATATTTTCGTAATTCCATTGTCCTGTGATCTGTTTGGTATTTGTTGTTATAAATAAATGTAACTTATTTACTCTTGCATGACATGGACAATTGTTATAACACAGGCAATCTTTTTCATACAGCGTGTTCTGTGTTATACACTGTTTTCTGTTTTATATACTGTGTTCTGTTTCATACACCATAACCAAGGCTTTGTTCCATACACTGCTTACAAGTTACCACGTATGTAACTTTGTAAGTGGTTGTTTTTTGCCTTTATGTATGGCTGACCATTTGGACAACTCATTAGTGACCAATGGGTTGAAGCGGTTGGTGTTAAATGTCTTGCCCACGGACACAACACCCATAAGGGTAGCGCAATGAGCCTTGAACCCATTACCTCCAGGTAATAGGCAACCGCGCTAACTTTTATGCTATGGTATGTCTAAGTTTTAGGGTTTAAACAATTATCGTTATAGGCTTACAATGTTATTAACATTGAACCCACAACCTCTAGTTTAAATACATGCGCATTAGCCACTATGCCCACGATACCAGTATTGTTGGTAATATCTGTAGAAAAACTTAGACTCACGCAGCAGCGTCCTCCTCATCTTTATCATCACCTTCCTCATCGTTAACAGCAGACGATGAAGAAGCTCCGAACCCCGCTTCACTAATCTCCGAAGCAAGTTGCATCTGAGAAGTCACCAAAATTATGTTTTTTTCATGATTTTTTATTTACCAAAATTATCCTTTTATCGAGACTTTTTTATTCGGGTTTTTATCATAGTGGGTTTTTAAACTTTGCTTTGTTTTTTCTAAAACATAGTACACATAACTTCAGTTGTGTTTATTCGGTTTTAGTGATTGAGGTGTACTTAACATGTAAAAACAGAAAGATGAAAAATAGTGGTAAAAACTACAACCATTTTGTTACCACCTCTCATAACATAAAATTCATACCCTCTACAACTCATTCGTTTTTCTGTTAAATCATATAAAAAACTTTAACATCGTAAATTAATTAATCCAACCTCAAAAATTGTGTCTTCACAAAAGTTGACAAATTCTTCCATTCTTCCATTATCTCCCTCATCGTTGATCACATCAAAGAAAAATTGACGTTTCGATTCTTGCACTTGAGGTTTGTGCCATTGGTCCAAACTAAAAGGAAATATCGTAAAATAACCGGACACATGTGTGTTATAGCCATTAATCAGTGCAATACTTCACATTGCAAATGCATCTATGTTATATTGATTTTTGTCTAGTAAAAAATTGTATGTTTCTATGTTGTAACAAAGTTTCTATTTTGGTCTGGTATAAAATTACATGATTTTATGTTACAATATTCTATGTTTGCCTTAACCAGTTTGTGTTGTATATTTGTCTATGATGTTGTATATTGTTTCTATAAGGCCTTTTATTTATTATACTATATCTATGAGTTGTGGTGATACTGCAGGAGTTGAAAATAAACTTATTAGGTAAATTGTGCATGGTGTGTTCCAAACATCATAGAGCTATTAAATAAAGACTTTTATAAGAGCAACAATTACTGTAAAAGGATAAAGCCTCCCAACAAAATGTACTTTATGAGGAAACAAATCATTTTTATACTCGAATATTACATTTTTCAAAAATAAGTCTATGGCAAATATTTAAATTAAAAAACCAGCCTGTCAACCAGAATATGTTTGGACAAAAACATTTTATTGCAGTAAAAATGTTTAATTTTATTATAATCTATTAAAATATTTGAATCCTACCTTGAAGGTTTAATGTTGAAATAAACTCTTTCAATTCTTTTTGCACTTCCAATAATTTCAATTCTTCCAAGATTTGGTTGAAAATATTCCAACATTGCTTCGGCCATTTCAAGAAATTTCTTTAATCTGGAAGCATTGACATTAATACCTTTTCTTTGTTGTGTTAATTAACTTAATCTTAGTTATTGTATTCAAGGCTAAAATAAAAAAAATACAAAAAAAGGTTTAAAATCACAGCCCATGTTACCTTGTATCCCTTGGCATGTGTTCAGCAAGATTAGTGAGTAACACAGCCATGTTGAAGCCGATATCAGCTGCTGGTTCATGGAATTGTTCGGTAAATTCATCGTAATTTAACTTGTCATCAGTTGACACAGCACAAGCAAGTAAGAAATCGATTTCTTCACTGAATATGAAAATTTTAAATTTATTCATTTTAGATTTATGTTAAAAGAATAAAATAAAATAAGACTTAATACACATACAAACAAGATTCTGTTTCAAAACTACATCACATAAGTTTTACCCAACAATGAAGAAAAGAGAATTAATATTAATGTACACAAATTAAAAAAAGTCTTAAAATAACCGAAGCAATGTTGGAATATTTTAAACCAAATCTTTAAAAAAAAAAAAAAAAGATTCATAAACTCATGTATTATTCTAATTAATAAACCTTGAATATATTTTCGAAGCTTCCATTGCTCGTTGGAAATCTTTTCTTGAAACAAACCCAGTGTGTTCTGCGTCATATTCCAAAAATTTATCGGATGACGTGATGTCTTTGAGTCGTAGAAACATGTTGAAGAAACGAAGAATTAATTCAACATTGTGAGAAGATTCAATCAACGTATCAACTAATTGTCGACCAATTGTTCCATCAACAACATTTCCTGAAAAACAATAAAATTTAAAACAATTTTTTTTCAAGTTTTCATGAACCACTGGTATTTATTGTAAATGTCCAAATTACATTTTTAGCGTTTTTACAAATATTTATTAACAATTAAACCGATACGACATGTGCATCCTATTATTAACAACACCCTACCCACAAAAAAAACATGATTTTTTGAAAATAATAAATTGTCTTAATGGAAACATTAAAAACTAGATATTTTATATTTAAACTGTGGAATGTATGAATAATAAAATGTTTTTGTTCTGTAAACCAGCTAAATATAACACGCAAAAACGAAAAAACTATTCCAAATTAATTTTTTTATCTATTACCCAATTGTATGATCATAGTTTTTAAAAATATGGTAAATAGAGTCTATTTAGGCATTACATTTTATTCACAGAACAGAGTTCATTTATAACTTGAAACATCAAAATATTTCAACAAACCTTCCAACATGGACAACAACATAACAATCATATCTTGTTGCAAATCAAGCAATTCCTTCAACAAGGATAATTGTCGCTTTGAATCTTGTGATAATTTCATTTGCATATTTGCAAACACATGTAAGAATCCCACCACAGCATCCCATAACCTGCTGTGTGCTAATGCTTGCTGGTTGCCTTCACATGGACCCTGATTTAAACAGTTCAATAAAATCAGAACTTTAAAAACCACATATTTTGTTATATCTGCTACCAGGCATTATGTAATTTAAAAATAAACGTTAAAACTGGCAATTTTGTACCAGATAAGTCCCTAAAAATTAATTGACATATATTTATTGTCAGTTAGTTCACAAATCATATGACATAATTAGTTAATGTAACTTATTTATCCTCCTATTCCATCCACCTTATGTCTGCTTATGAGATACTAAGTGGTTGTTGTGTTCAGTTTTCATAGAGAAAATGTTGAAATAAAATTTCACCTGAATATATTCAGTAAGAGTGTTGAAAACTTGCTTGGCAACAGCGATTGCTTTCGAGAAGTTTTCTTGACCCTGAAAAAAACATTTTTTCATACTTTATATTAAACATGCATTTCTGTTTTAACACAAAATTTAGTAAATACAATTTTTTACAATGTGTTTTTTTACACTTTACAGTGTTTTATATAAACATTATAATGACAAACAGCACGAAATAAGGAACATTATTAATAAATGTATATATTTAAAAATAAAATGTTGTTCTAATTACCATTAAACCAAAAATTTACCATTTAAAAAAAACAAAAAACATAACAGTTTTGTTCCATACAAGGTTTATTATAATTATATCACTTATGTTTAATATAAGATTATTTGGTTCCTTATATTATAAAAAGTTTTCTTTACTTACTGGAGCATCAATGGTTTCTTTTGCAGAATAATACCAGTAGAAATCACTGATAGCTTCTTGCAACCGCAAAAGATAATCCACAGTTGATATGATAATGTTGACTGTGGTGTTGTTTCCAACTTGAGTTCGAAGATAATTTTGAAAATCTAATTTTCGTAAAAAAACAAATTTGGTCAAAACTAGACATTGTTTTGGCTTTAAGTTGCGTTGAATTTAAACATGTTGAATTTAGGAAAGGAGCTAAAAAGGATATCAATTAAAATCAACTATTTTGCTTTCACTGGAATAAAGTTGTCTACATATATGTTCCACTTTTTGACAAACTGCGTTTTTTATTTGTTATCATATCACACCCACAAAGTTACATACAAGCGTGGTAAATCATAAGCGAACACAAGGTGTGTGAAAAGAAACACGAATGTTATAACGTCTGTCGTTGCTCAGCCATGTAATGATTAATAAGTTGCATTCATTTCCACATAGTTTTATCTCATAAAGTTACACATACGTGGTAAGTTATAAGCAGGAACGAGGTGTGTAAAAGAGAACCCATGTTATAACAACTTTCATAACAATTTTTTAACCCACCGCGTGAGGATAAATATGTTACATCATTTATATATTCATACCTGCATTGTGACCTTCACAAAGCAATTGAAGAAATCGGAATAAAGCGCAGGTCAGTTCCGCATCACTCATAGTTTTTTCACCTGGTAATGATAAATTTCACAAAATTTTCATAAATTTAAAGCCGAAAATATTTGACAAGCGCCCTTCTTATTTGTTTAATTGTAAAACATGCCAAAAAATTTTTTTAACTTATACCTAATTTTTTTTTTAAATTTTAATTACCACAACAACATTTTAACATTGTACTATACTATTTTAGGAACTTTATTGTAGATGAATTTTGTTCAAAAACCATTTAAGTTTATATGAGGGTCTGTCTTTTCAGTGGCCAATTTATCATCATGTCACATTTCAAAGTTTTTAAAAATATAGTGTTGAATAAAATCGGTTCAATTATATTAAATGTATTGTTGAACGTTTTGAATTCCAATATTAAACTTTATATTTATAAAGTTCAATTAACTTCAGTCAATGTTAACGTTCATACAAACCTACCTGTGATAGTACATTCATTAACATGACCCAAACTTTCCGATTTAAGACTTCTTTCGTAAGCATTCAGATCTAATACACTGCAAGGAAAAAAATTATAGTAAATAAATCAGAAATAAAAACAATAAAAATTAAATAAATAATAAACAATGATATAATTTATTGCTTCTCAATCGTATTTCTTTAACCCAAACATTCTGCATGATTTAATATCAAAGCTATGATTACCCAGTTTCCCAAAACTAAATTTCACAGGAAAACTAATTTTTAGATGCAGTGGAATATGTAATAATACCCATATAATTATGTAACAATTAAAATAGTTTCCAATATGTTACAATAAAAATAAGTTTATTTTTGCAACCCTAAATAAAATTCTTACCTGCACTGATCCATTAACCCAGCAACACTTGTAAAGAAACGAACATCTTTCTTCGCTTTTAAATGATCAAGCATGATCTAACATGAAACAAATACATGAAAACCATGATTTTTTCACATGGATTTTTTAATGTATGGCTGAGTACTTAGACAACCCATAATGGATCACTGGATTGGAGAAATTGCCGTTAAGCATCTTGCCGAAGGACTCATTCCCAAACAATAGCAGCAGCGACAAGCCTTGAACCCTAATCACTTAGCCACAATTTTATTTTACTTTGAAAATAAAACTTTATTCATTAAAAAAATCATTCATTAAGAAAAATTCATTCGTGAACTGATTTATTAAATTATGCTATGCTGTGTGTATAATTTGGGCACGCATATTAAGGGGTAAATTGATGATAATGAACCAAATAAAAGTAATTTTTTGAGCATATAGCCTGAAGGGACAGGGTTTTATCTTTCACACACACACTAATAATTCGTGAAACAGCCTACCTTCTGCACAAGAACATTTCCACCAGTCAGTAAAGCAATTCCCAACTGAAGTGTCGTAACGATGGTGTCGGAAACATCTCCACCACTTGCACTGATCATGTATAAGACCATTTCAGCAACTCCACGAGTTGCAAGACGCTTTTGTTCGTAAAGAAGTCTTTGTTTTTCTTTTTCTTTCTCCTAAAAAGTATAACAAATATAAAAATGAGGTATAACCATTAAATATGAATTAACCTAAAAATATGCGTTATTGTTTTATAGATTGCTTAACCATGTTTTTTATATTAATAGAATTAACATTCAATACATTTTTAAATCAGTGCTTCTAAAGTTTATATGTGGAACAACAAAAAAAATAATAGTAAGCCTTGAGAACTATTTGCAATTTTATATCACAAAACTTTTTGTAACATACAAAAAGATTAAGTGGTCTATTCAGGCCTAAACCGTACGTATCATGGCACGCTGGCACGCTTACAGTATAGAAATATCCAATGAAATGATTCAAGTTGTAAAATACCACTACAAAACTTTCTGGGATTTAAATTAAAGAATAAAATATAATTACATTTTGCATTTTTGCATGAAAAATATCAATAAACACCAAGAACATTAATAGGCATGTTTTCAGCTAAAACATCAATTTGTATGTTTTAAATGAAGAAGTGTACCTTTTATTTTTTAAAAGAATGAATGTAACTTGCTTTATCCTCGCATGCACGGGGGAAATGACAGTCGTTACAACATGTGTGCTTGATACACATAAAGTCTGCTTACGAGTTGCTAAGTATGTCAACTTGTAGTTTTTTTGTGTATGACTTTTTCTTTTTCATGTATGACTAACAATTTATTTTTAAACACTTGCCTCAAAAGATTTTTCACTTTCTTCCCCCTCATCCTCTTCTTCGTCATCACCAGTGTGACAACTCTGTGTCATAAGTTCAGAATATGCGAGGTATAAATCATCATTCTCGCTGTTACAAAAAAAACATTTTTTTAAATTAAAAAATGTTTTATGAAAAATTTTAACATTTTTTCTTTCTCTTCAGTTTATTAATTAAATATCTTCTTTATTGCATTCAAAGGGATAATTAAAAAGTTTCTGGATTTTATGCACACTTTTAATCTAATTGCATCGTAATCTGTCTATATGATTCAGTAGCAGCTCACTGCGAGTTTATCATATGTTAGGGTAAAAAGTCACGCTATTAAACTGATAATTTTTCATATTTTTACCCATACTTTGTTTAAAACTATAATTAAAAAATATTTCCTTCTTTTGTTTTTAATTAATATTTTTTTTATTACTGACATGGTTCAATAAATTTGTAATATAATTTATATTAAAAGCTCAATGAATTTATATCACAACTTACACAACAGAGGTGACAGCTGACATACTGAATACTTGAATAAGTTGACTAAGTGGATCACAGTGCAAGGTTTTTCCCTCTTCTTGGTTTGGCTGATTCCAAAAAATAAAATATTGTTACTGTTTTACTTTTCAAGAGAATATGTAGGATTGATGCATATTTATTCATTCGTGGTGAGACAACAGGTTGTTACAGCACATGTGCTTTATTTCATACACCAAGTGCCAGATCACCAGGTATAGAATTTTAAATTTTATGAAGGATGATAAAAAAAACGGCTGAAAATTTGATGACCACTGGATCAGAGCAATTATTTTAAGTGCCTTGCCCAAGGACACACATGCCCACAGTGGTAGCAAATTGAAGTTTTAAACCCAGTATCGTCTTGTAATGAGGTAAGAAATCATTTAAAAGTTCCAAAAAGTGTAAAATAAGAATCACAGATTTTCATGCCTGTAACTTGTTGTTGAATGTATATAACTGTGAATGTGCATGCCATGCTATTTGTGTGATGGTTGCCGGCAAGTTTTTAAACCTCATAGTAAAACAACATTTACAAAAAAGTCATTTTTAAATGGTGGAGTATATTAATTTTTAAATCGTATCCTGCTTCCTGTAAATGGCTGATCTTTGATGAACTTTGCTGTTCAGGTAACAAAGCATGGTTTCTATGGTGCAGCAAAAGCATGTTTGAATACCTTATGAACCAAATTTATCAACTTTCCAGCAAAGTTTGACTGATCAGTATAAACCCAGTGTTGAGAATAGGAGGGAACAAACATGGATATCACTTTGTGTCTAAGAATTTTTAACAATTTTCAAAATAATTAGGCAAGTATATATACAAAATTGAAAGATTATTTCAAACTCCATAACTACCAACCTAACCAATAGACCAAGGTTCTATATCATTTATCCAATAACCCCAGCAAATATGTCCTAATAATCCTGAAATTTTGATATTTTGAATGAATGTAATGCAACTTGCATTATCTTTGTGTGGCCAGAAAACGGCAGTCGTTATAACATGGTGTTCTGATATAAATATCATTCATTCATTCTGTTTCATACACCTCATGCCAGCTTATGAGTTACCGCGTATGTTACTTTTTAAGTAAATACTTTTTTTGATTTTTATATTTTTCTTATGAATGGCTGGTAATTTGAACAAACCATTAGTGACCACTGGGTTGGGGCAATTGCTGTTAGAAATCTTGCCCAAGGTCATATACGACCCAAATAAACGGATTGTTATTTACTAGTCCCTGCAAGTAACACACAAAGGTAAATATACCACCGGACCAAATGCTTCCTAATTTTTGCTGTTATGTTAAACAGATCTTTAGGTATTTTGTGATAGTTTGTACACCTGCTATCATAAACTTGTTTAGTGACACAACTGTCTAAAAATACAGATACGAGAAAAATATCATAAGAACCCGAAGTAGTAACCATTGTGTGGTTTCTGTTGGTAAATATGGTACCACGTGTGTTCAGAAAACAACACAACAAAATAACACAAATTGTTTGTGTTCAAATAAAACTGAACACACTTATCCAAATTTGTGTCAGTGCAAACAAACATCCAATGCATTCCATTCAAAGATGTGCAAAAGTTTTTACAAATAGGAACATTTATTGAATCAGGCACCAAAGTACCGTAATAATGTCGATCAGACCACAATTGTTTGGTTCTTCCGTATTTAACCATTTTTCCATATACTTAGATAGGAAGCAATTGGATACACGATGCCTGTTTTTATTATGTACTAATATTAACATTGGCATATAAAGTATAGTACTGTGGGGTAAGATGAGATACTGTTAGAGCCTAAACCCCAAATTCCTGATCGTGTTTTTAACAACTTTCTTTTAGATTCGTTGGGCTACAGATATATAATTCAGTAAATATTCTGTGTTTACTGCAAAACAGACAATGCAAAAAGTGCCATCTTACCCCACCTTACTAAATATGAACAATGAAGTCCACCAAACTTCATACAAAAAAAAAAAGCTTAAAAAAGGTCTTAGGATTCTTGTTTTATTATGTACCGTACACGGTAACTTATACACTAAGTGTTTACGCGTTGTTGCGTCTTTAAAGTTAAAAATGTTTAAATTCCTAAATGCCCATGGGCTTCTAATCTATTTGTCTACAGAGCTGTAACAATTTCTAACATGTTTTTAAAAAAAATACAATTATACTCTGAATGATAAGAAAGTTTTCTGATCACTAACCTAATATAAACTTATTGTTTCTTTTTATAAAAAAATACTTAGATTACATTAAACATGTAGGCTAGTACTTACATTGGAAGGTTGTATAAAGGAACCATTCGAAAACATGACACTACGGCCCTCTTTCTTTGTTTTGACATCAATTTCTTCCAAACTGCTCTTCGAGATTTTGGTGGATGCTCCGTCTTTATGAAGTTTTATTGTTAAATTATCTTATGTTGTATAAATACAATAATACAAATATTAAAATATATATTTGTATAGACATATAAGCCCGAAAGTTATAAACCCAAAATTTAAGGTTGTTTCAAAATTGTAAATACTTCATATAACTTTCAGTGATATTTATTCATAAAGTCAGTGATATTTATTCATGAATGAAATTTATTTCGTCCCTACGGTCACGATAGCGAAGAACAAGAGAGTTGAAAAAAGCGAAAAGACGGGTAGTAACGGTTAAACAACAGTTTTTAAAACACGCTTATTGATAAAAATAGAAAGAACTAATGTTTTGATTAAAAGGCGTGACCGTAACACTCTAAAAATCATAGATTTAAATTAGAGTTCATAAGAAAAGTGTAAATTAATAAGCAATGAAAATAACGCAAAGTTTTAAAACGAGAGATTTAACAACTTAATGAAAAAGTATCAACACAATTTATTAAGAAATAGCTTACCAGGTGTAGATGATATTGTACACGTGATATTTCTAACAACCATTCAGCTCGTGTTGTAATATCTCCATGTTCATTTGTTAAATCTTCATTTACCTTTTATTAAAAAATTGAATGAATTTGCTCTATCCTAATGTGGCGGGAAAAGGACAGTCATTATAAAACGAATGTTTCATATACATCATGCACCCGTATGAGTTAACACATTTGTAATTATGTGGATGATTTTTTCCTGCATTGGAGACAGTTTTGACAATCTATTAGTGACCATTGGAAGCAAAGTTTCTTTAATATCTTGTCTAAAGACACATACACCCACAATAGAGCAGCACTAAGCTTTGAACAGGTTACAGGCGACAGATACTAATTTGAGTGTTATAAAAGTACAAAAGTATAAATAAATTGGTTCTTACATTTTCCCTTAGAGCAGAAATTAAATATTCTTTCACATCATCTTCCATTTCTTTCTTTAGAAATCGAGTCTTAGCTTCTTGTAATAAATTACAATCTCCAACTTTTCCCATGTTCAGTGCAACAGGCAGCATTCGCTTGACGCATGCAACTATGAGTGATGTAGATGGCGAATAACGATCGCCACGCTTTTTAACGATGCGCCTGTTTGCCTAGAACACAAAACTTATTCAACTCAAAAACCTCTCTTTTGCATTTATTTCATTTTTTTGGCAAAGAAAATCCAATATCTATTCATAATTACAGCCAAAAATATAAAGCTTGTAAGTACACAAGTAAGTTTAAATTAGTTTATACTTATATTATGTCATCAGCAGTTTTGACCAACTTTTTTTCCCATGAAGTTAAGTATACTCACCAATGCAGAAGCAGCGTTTGGAGTGGCACTTTTATCAGCTGTTAGTACAGACATGTTATCTATTTCATGTTGAACTACAAAGTTTTGTTCTTCTCTTCTGAAGTTCTGTTTAAAAAGAATTAAAACTCCCAACTGTAGATAAATATGTTTTATACTTACAACAGATTTTGCCCAAATAACAAGAATCTCAGACAACAACTTAAAAAGTGCAATAGCATTTTGATTTTTCTCTCGAATCCAGAGTGATCTAAAAATGAACAAAAAATTTAAGATGGTAACTCAAAATAACACATATTGTAACTTTTACAATGTTAAGCCAAATCTCTTTGAATATTATGTAAACAATTTTACATCATAAACTAAGGCTTTCAAGAGTTAAGGCTTGCTTTTTTGTTAAATATTAAAAAAATATCCAACAGAAAATGAAATTATTATCATTGGAACATGTTCTAAACTACAGTGATCACTTTTAAAATCTCTTTATTACTACGCAGTACCAATATGATATTTTTATCACAATCACTTATTTACTCTTATAAAACAGGTGTTTTATTGCATTTCAATAGATATGGCTACACACACATGTATTTCTATAAGTAACCAAGTATTTATGAACAAGAACCTGCCAGCAAATATTTCAATCCCAGTGAACTAATGGGCTGTCTAAGCTGTCAACCATCTAGAAAAAGCAATCGCCCAAAAAAGTTACATACATGGTAACTCGTAAGCATGCATGAGGTGTATGAAATAGAACATTCGTGTTTTAACGACTGTGATTATCCTGCCATTTAAAGAAAAAGCAAGTTACGTTCATTATTATAAAAACTTACTTGCTAAGATCAATATACCGAACCAGCAGTGGGTAGAACGCATAAAGATCGCGAGCAATTATTCCATAATCTTCCAACATTAAAAGTTCTAAATCCGAAACATCATTCACTCTTTGCTCATACTTTACCTGGTTACAAAACAATGTTACAAAAAAGTTACTTAATCAGTAGAATGCATGCAAAAACTAAGTATATAAAACAATTTAAATGAGCAAGAATGGAAACTGAGCCGACATGCATTGATGCATACATTATCCAAATTTTTTCATGCATATAGTAAATAGTAGGAATTTTAAAACAATGAAAAAAATGCTTAAAGTTAAAAGTTATTGAATACAAGCTGCAAATAAAATAGTCTTCAACAGACTTTAAACACATTAAGAGAATGTTAGGATAGCTTCACCTTTTATCAACACTCTACAATCTACATGTACATTCAAATATCATAACATGCAGTTAAATACATGCGGTGAAACTGAGCATGGCAACTTACTATGTTCAGTAGGTCATTCATTGATCCTTTGTGGCCAGCAAGCTGTGAACGTGAACATGCATGAGACGTGAAAATAAAATTAAAGAGAACTTTGGACTTAAAGTGCAGTGTTTTTTACTAAGTTACAAAGTAAAAATAAAGAAAAATTTTACTTGTTCTTCTAAATCTCTGATCTGTTGGATTCTTTTCAGTGATTTGTTTAAAATTGGAAGAAAATGAGACGTCAATAAATCAGGATCACTTTGAACCAAGATTGGCTGTGCATAAACTGATAAAAAGAAGAATGTTTTAGTTTTTAACACAATTTAAGATATAGGTTAATGAAATTTTCTTGGCCTAAATCACAGATCCAAAGACATGCCACGCTGTAGGACCTCACCCATGTAGAATAGAATTAAATGAAGGTAAGTCAAGTTAAAATCTAAGGTCAAAAGTAGGCAATTAGGCAATTTAAAGCCAACAATCATAGAGAACTAAACAAAAAGTGAGTTAATTTTTTTATTTACAAACAAGAAAAAAAAAAATAAAAACCTGCAATTCTTTTCATCCAATCTGCTTCATCAGATCCAAGGTTATTTTGGATGAGACGTAGTACATCACGGAGAATGTTGTTTAAAATTTCTCCTGAAACTGCAGTTCCACAACCAGATGATTCTTCAATTTGAATTCTCTTGTCATTAGTTTGCTGGGCAACACATGCACCTTGTTTCCACCACATTGGAAGGTATCTATGCAGGTGAATGAACCAATCAATCAATCAATAAATGTAATTTGCATTATCTTGGCACTGACAATTGATATAACACAGGTGTTGTTGTATACACCTTGTGCCCGCTTACAAGTTATGTATGTAGCTTTGTGGATGATTGTTTTAGGTATGGCCAACAAATTGAAAAACCCAATAATGTCCACTGGGTTGGAATTATAGCTATGTGTCTTGTACAAGGACATATACACTCACAATACTAGCAGTAACCAGCCTAATTGTGCATATAAAATTAATTGGTTAGAAAATATTACTAATTTTTTTTTATTGAAGTGATGCCGATTTTAAAAATATAGAAAAAGCTTGAATCAAAACCAAAGTATAATGAACAAAAAAATCTGTATGTGAACTGTTACTACTAAGCAAACAAAAATCTTACACAAAAAATTATTTGCATACCCATGTTTTAACATTCAATAAAAACAATCCAAATAGATGAAGCCACAAAATAAAATTGTCATTAACTTTATTTCATTAAAAAATCTGTATCACAATCTACCTGCAAATCATAGGAAGAATAATGTCAATCATTTCTGGAGCTTCCTCATATTTTGCCCCTGATTCAGCCAAGTGACTTATATCGGAAAGCAGATTGTTTAATGTTGGAAGGAGGGGTGTGAGCTGTTCAAGTTTTGGTGGCAAGCCAAGTACTGCAGTAAATACATGGCAAGAAAAAAGAATGAATGAATGAATGTAATTTATTTATCCTCACGTGGAGGGGAAACAACAGTTGTGATGGCATGGGGATTCTGTTTTATATAGCTCGTGCTGGTGATGTAACTTTGGGTATATTTTTTATCTACTTTTATTAAAATATGGCTGGTTATTTATACGATTCCTAACGAACCAATGGGTTGGCAAATATAAAGTTTAAATTTTCAAACTACAAAAGATTACGGAATTGTCTGAAATAAGAGATTGTATATAATTTCAATAGTTTAAAGTAGATGAATGCATAATTTTACAACATAAATTAATTTTTCATTTATTCTTTTTCATTTTCTAACACTAAAGGTCTGGCATGTGTGAATAGGTTAAATTTAAAATAAAAGAAGTACGATAGAAAATAAAAATGGCTTTCGTGCAATGGAGCTATAAATTTTACCCAATTCTCTAGCAATTGTTGAAATATGATCGAGCAATTGTTGAAAAATGACAACAGTGGAAAACAATTTCTAACTTACATTTTCGATCTTTTATGCTGAGAATGTTGTAAATTGAACAAGAATTGAATTTGTTGAGACGAGGTTCCAGAAATGGGACAGGAAAGGCACTTGCAAATGCAGCTAAGCATTCTCCAACTTGTGATCGATGGCTAGAATCATTAATGTTAGTTAAGATGGCTGTTTTGTGACAAAGTAAGCATTTCTAAGAAAAAAATTATAAAAAAAGAAATTTTCAAACAAAATTTATAAAATTATTTAAAAAAATTTAGTAAAAATTTTTTTTACCAACAATTTTATTTTAAGAATCTTATAAGATTTTTATTATATTAGTTGTAAATCCCGTGGTGTAAAAATGATATGTGTATGAAAAACTGCCACCTTTCATTTAGTTTTGTGGTATGAGATATTTTTTACATTCGTAATTTTTTTAGTACATGTGTTTTCATAATTAGCATGCATTGAAACCAATTAAAAGAACCAATTCTTCATATGAGAACAGGTAACAATGATTTAAAAAATTGTGTGAAACCACAAACTAATTACAAAATCTTACTTTTCAAATATTTTTTCAGCAAACTTGATGGTTGATTTTGTGCTGCCACACTCAGTCAAGCTGGTGATATGTGGTCAAAAATATGAGTTTGTTAAGCAGTATGGAACATATTTTTTTAATGAGGATTAATGAAATGAATTCAATGTTTAATATTTAATTTCCTTACCGGTCAATAAAAGCTCCTTTGCCTGTACCAAGACTGTACAAACCATTAAGAATTTTGTAGCAAGACACTTGTATTTCATCCACTGCATAAACAACATGTTATAAGAAGGAATATGCAAAATAAGTAATCATCAAGATAAGAAAATAGTTAGGTAAATTTAACTTGCTTTATCATTGTGTGCATTGGAAAATGACAGTGGTTATAACACAGATGTTTTGTTTCATACACCTCATGCCCGCTTACAAGTTACCAATTATGCTCTAAGTTCGTTGTAAACTAATAGGAAACTTATTTTTCAAGAATTTTTCCAATTTAGTATTGTACAAAGTGTGTTTTCTTACACATACTTTTATTTAAGTAGTTGCAACTTGTTGTGAGTTATACATATGTAGAAGTTGAAATGGCACACTTTTTATTATACACTTTCCATAACTTTTAAACACAGTAACAAGTTAAACAACCATAATTTTTATGTGAGTTTATATTTCTTTATACAGTATTTTTAAACTCATATATTTTTTTACACCATGATTCAAAATGGTAAATCAATTTTTGTTATTTTAAAAGTGTTTTTTTTTTGTAACTTACGCAGCAAATCCTTCCCAAAGTTATGGCGACCCAAATGTCGAAACAGAATTGTTAGAACTGGTAGAATGCAGTGCGTGACATAATTGGTGGTTTGAGCACCAAGCATCATTTTACGAAGATGTTTCATTCGACCACTGAAACAAACATGATTCAAATATAAAATAATTGTCATCACTTAAAGGACAACTCAGTGTTAAAATGTATGTTTGTTCTATTCTATTCTGTATGGGTGTGGCCCCTGAGGATCTAGTATATAAGCCATATTGGGACCTAAATATTTGTTAATGCCCACCATATGTAAAAGGTTCATACACTTTATGTTAAAAGTTTGTACTTCACCACTATGCTGTTGCTGATAATATGATAAAAAACAATCAGTTTTATCAATTACAGATAAAGTCTCCCAAAAAATATTTTAGACTTGTAAATAACAGGTAATCTAATTTTCAAACAGTTACGTCTTTGTAAGAAACATAACACTACTGTGTTTGTATTAACAAGTATGATAATAATAATAAATTTATTTGTGTCTCAACAACAGTCGTTAAAACAAAACAACAGTTGTTGAAACATGTTTACAGTAAAAAACATATTTACATCTAATTATAAGAAAAAAAGTGTGATCGCTACACCTATACACAAAGTATATAGCAGTGAAGTTGATTATTTCCTCACCTTCTAATATGGTTAAGCATCTTTTTTAAATCTTCAGCAGCATTATTGAAGAAAGTTATCAAGGCTTGCTTGATATGTTCTGGACATGATTTGGTGATTGTTCTGTCAATATAAACATTATTTGATTGTGGAAATTCTTTACAAATCTAATAATTCTATACGAGTGAGGTCCTACAGTGTGGCACAATAGGGACCGGGTTTGGAGCATTAACTGTGGACTAAAGCTTGGTTTTTGCAATAATGGAAAGCAATACTTTCATGACTACCTAGGTTAATAGCTTATATCGAAATTAAACTATTTGTTTGTGTAACAAGAAACTAAAAATGCATTATTTTAGCAGTAAAAAACTTAAATTGCACAATTAGACATTTATATATTATTACTGAATAAAAATAGTAAAAAAGAAAATGATAGTTGTTAAACTAATTTGCAATAAAGTTGGCATTAAATCTAGAAGATAAAATAAACACTCTTTAGTTGCATTAGACATTCAGTTATTATTAATAAATAAAAATGGCATAAAGTGAACAGGTGGTTGTTAACTATTATTTGAAATACAATTATTAAATTTAAAAGATATAAGTTTACGTTAACTTACGATGCGTCAATACATTCTGCAAGAACTTTGATGCAGTTTATTGCAACTGATGCATCAACACCTGAAAAGAATGTGAAGTTTATTTTTAAAACATAAAATGGAGCAAAAAACAGTAAGCTGGCACAAGGTATGTGAAACAGAACATTCAAGTTAGAATGATTGTCATTTTGCCGTGCACAAAAGGATAAAGGAAGTTAAATTCATTTATTCGCAATATATTTTAACATACTCACCAAACATAGCGGTTCTTTGTCGTATCAGCAATGCCATTTTGCAAAACAACCTGTGTGTTTATCATTTGTAAGCATTAGAAATGAATGATATATAGAGTGAATGTTGGTATATGACAAAATGGGTTAAAATAAAATAAATCACATAAATGTTACTTACAAAGTAACTGCTTCTTTTTCTTTGTTTGATGCAACAGACATTCCTTCATTAAGACTTCCGGATACCGTTACATAATATATTTCTTGTGTTTTGAAATATGATTCAATAAATGGCATACCAACCTAGATTTACAAAACATTAAACAAAAATTTACAAATTATAATCATGTTTCATGTGATACAATCGACATCAAATTTACCGAAGTTTACTTTAAAAGTATTTTAATATTTTATTACTTTTGCAAAGAACTTAATATCATGGTCTCCCGTCAACTCGAGCTGTAACGCAGCATCATGTTGTGAATTACCAAACGCTGCGTGTTCTTGTCGGCGTTGTTTCACGGTTTCTGCAGCTTGGATCATGCCATTCACATAAACTGTACTCTAGAAAAAATACAAAATGACAAACTTTTGATATTATGAATATTTATTTATGCTTATGTGGTCGGACAAAGTTATACATGAATGAATGCAACTTGCTTTGTTGTATACACCTCTTGC
Organism: Ciona robusta; assembly: GCF_009617815.1. Lineage (NCBI taxonomy): Eukaryota > Metazoa > Chordata > Ascidiacea > Phlebobranchia > Cionidae > Ciona > Ciona robusta. Next base: position 3,151,581 of record NC_143245.1, on the reverse strand, counting down.
CAGCTGCTGAGTTATAACATGTAAAACTTTTGTAGGTGATTGTTTTTTTTTCTGTATCGCTGACAATTTAGACAAACCATTTGGACATTTGGAGCAAGTGTAGTTAAGTGTCTTGCCCAAAAACACATACGCCCACAATGGTTGCAGCGTCTGATTGAGAGGCAGGCACGTTAATTACTAAACTTTGTCTATTGCACACCATAACAACTGCTTCATAATATATAAGCTCCATTACAAGTTAACATGCATAATCTAACAAGTCTTACTAAACATAATCACTCAAGGTTAAAATGCGTATAATCTTGACCTAAATACTGAGTATAACCAAGGGTCAATAATAAAGTCACAGATTTCATTTTGCAATAAATAAAACGCCTTTGGTATTGCAGAATGAACAATTGTAAAGTATAAACATGTGTTGGTGTGAGTGATTAAAACGCACAAAAAAATAAATCATTGAATTTTAGAACAAAAAAAAAAATTGATGAACGCTGACGTTATTAATTCGCCCCCTGGATATAATTCTGCAACAAAAATAAACAAAATGTTTCTAAAACATTAATTCTACCTTTTCCACATAGTTGAGAAGTCTGACCAACATCATGGAAGAAAATCTTTTCTCCACCGATGACTTTATATCAAGTTCCTCTTTTTCATCTTTGGTCAACATGTAGCTGTTGAACTGGAAAATATTGCAGTAAAGGTAAAAGATAGAGTATCTTTAAGTGATATACCAAATTTTCTTTGCTTCCGAAAATATTCTTTTCACTTAACTAAAAATTTTAACAAAAAAATATTGGCGTTTAGGTTAAAGATGGAACAACTATTTTTGTAGGTACCAAATATGCCGCAGTACTCAAACATTTTGGACTACACTTACTTAACTAAAAAGAGAGATATAATAATATTTATATAATTAAATGTTATACCCAGCTGCAACAGTTTATATACCTAATAATAATATTGTGGAAAGAAATAGAAAATTAAAAGAGAGTTGTTAAATAACGACATAAATACTTAACCACTTAAGGAAAAATATAAATTAAAAAGCGTGCCCTTTAAATCCCACATTCTATAAAGTTTACTTTATACAAATCAAAACATTAAAAAAAGCTTATGCGGATTGTCAGGTATGAATTAGATCTACTTATCCTGGCATGGGCATGAGAAAAGTTGTTATTACAAGTGTTTTCTGTTTCATACATCTTGTACTCGCCTACGAGTTACCATGTATGTAAATGAGTGATTGTTTTTAGGTACTATACCTGGAAAAACTTGAGCAGATCATAAGATTTGCTTCTATCTTTCTCTTTTTCTTTAGCTGTCAGTCGATCATAAGGGACGAGCATAGGGTTTGTAGTCATGGTAGGGGATGACGGTTGAGAAGAATTTGCCGCCATTTTTGCTTCCATTTCATTAAACTTCTTTTTCGCCCAAACCAAGTGGAAATTTTCCGCCAACATTTCGGCGGTCCGCATCATTTCACGACTCAGTATTACGCCACTTAAATCATAAGGACGAGGAAGGTAACCATGAGCTTCAGAAGCGGACTGTAATATAAAAGGTTTTGAATTAACAAGATTTACTAAAGAGATCAATACAGGTTTTTTAAGAAGGTTTATAAACCTTTCGTCCAATGTTGTCAATTTTTGTCAATTTTCTCCAATATATTTGTAATCAATATCATATTATCCCCAATAGTGTAAATTTTATACATCCCGTTTGTAACAGAGGATGTCTTGAACTTTTTAAATGTTTCACTTATTCATTGTGGAGATCGTTTATAAGTAAAAAAATAGTTTGTTTAAATTAAGATAAGTAAATCACAATGTTTGACTGAGATGAACATCTGACTTTAGCAGGTAACTGTTCAGTTGCGTCTCTTGCTTTCCTAATGGTCCACCCCCACGCAAGCAATGTCTTAATTCCTTCACGAACAGTTGGTCGATAAACATCTTTTTCCTGGAAATAATAGCATTTGGTTACAACCATGTTGGAACAATATAATAATTACCCAGAAAAAATCTAACAGAAAGTCTTAATAATCTAATAAACATATGACCTAATTTTATTTCTTCCATTAAAAGACGAAAGAAAAAAATAATTAAAGGCGTAACATGAGAAGTTAAAGTAAAATAATAGTCAATATGCTATATGCTAAAAAATATACCATGCTAAAAAATATAAACAAGTGAAAGTAATACCAATAAATGTAAGAAAGGTTTACATAAAGTCACAAACTGTTTGAATTAGTTCTGATTTATTTCATATAATTATGTTAACTGTTTTGGAGCAGTGTCACAATGATTAGCATGCCTGCCTCTAGCTTAAGGGGAAAGGGTTCAAGGTCCGTTGATGCTACCATTTTAGGCAAACATGTGTTACTTTGCTTCAACTCAGTAGTTATTTACAGGTTGTCTGAATTGTCAGTCATACAGAAAAAACAATCACTCATAAAGTTACAAATACGGTAACTTGTAAGCGGACATGTAGGGTGTGAAACAGAACATTGGGTTATAATGACTGTCGGTTATCATTCAAGGATAAAGCAAGTTCGATTACCCGATCATTCAAGAGACGATAAGGCTTCAACATTGGATGATGTTTAAAATGATCATTGTAATGTGAATCATATGTCCACCCTGCAGTAAATCTTTCCAAAGCCCAAGTGTCATGCCATTGTTCAGAATACTTGTTAACAAAAGTATCCAACTTTTCTGGTAACATTATACTGTAGATAGAATGAAATTTACAAAGATTCTATTGAGAAAATATAGTTTAGAATTTTTTATTCCATATTTTTTAAGCAACATTTCATTTTTACATTTAATAAATCTGAAACTTTTAAGCTGGTTAAAGTATTTCAAACATCAAATTCCTGTTGCAGTGGTTAGCGCGCCTGCCTCTAACCCAGAGGCTATGAGTTTAAGGCTCATCGCTGCTACTATTGTGGGCGTATGTGTCCTTGAGCAAGACCCTTAACTGCAATTGCTCTAACCCAGTGGTCACTTAAAAAATTCTGGAACGAGGTGTATGAAACAGAACATTTATGTTATTATGACTCTTGTTTTCAGACTCGCGAAAATAAAATAAGTTAAATTTATTTAATGATTTATTCAACTTATTTGGCAGTTAAACACTGTTTATTGGGAGTAAGTTTATAATAACCCACAAAGTCTAATATGTGGTTGCTTGTAAGCAGGCACAAGGTGTATGAAACAGAACACCAATGTTATAAAACTGTATTTTCTCGACACGTGGGGATAAAGCAAGTTAAAATCATTCAGAAGTTTACAAACCATTTGGTGTCCACAGGTCTAGGTACAAACTTTCCATGGGCAGTTATGGAGGGTTCTTTCAATTGTTCAAGTGCTGGAGACAAAGCATAATCAGCAGGTAGGGCATTCGCAATTGAACACAAACATGGGAGGACTTTGGAGAAGAGTTCTTGTTGGTAGGGCTGGGTATATAAAAGGGATTTATTAATACCTGGCAAAAATATTTACAGTGATATAAATGAACAGTGGTATAAGTTATTTATTAAGAAACAAATTGATTTTATTCATCAGTAGAATAAATTTCTTTAATTTTTTTATAAAACAGTTTTGTTTTAAGTTTTAATAAAGTTGGCAGACATTATAAAGTGTACATTTTACATTAATCAAAGTTATAAAATGTTTTTGTTTATAATATTAAAACACAAAATAAAAACTAAACAGGTTGAAAGTAATGTAATTCTCAAAATCCTAACTTTTTTTGCAAGTGAATCAAATATTCCCCAAAACAAGACCATAGTTATGTGTTTCTCTTCATCAGTAGCTCTGCCAAACTCACTACATCCATCATGTAGGTAGTAATACTTCCAACATCTCGCATAATGTTGTGTTAATAACTGAAATGAAGTTAAAATATCATATTTTATGTTAAATATGGTAGGGTGTGTAAAGCCTTTAGTATATAATATCCAAAAATCCAGATTGTGTTTTAAACAATTAACAACGGTTTATGGGAGTCGTGAGGATATGGTTTTATAATTCTTTGAATTTTCTTTGTTTAAAGAAAATATAATAAAAAGTATATATCTAATCTCACAACAATATTTAATTTTTTTGGTAGAAGTATAAAGTTTTTTTTAAAGTTTTTAGAATTTAATTTTTTTAAAGATTTTGTAGCAGTTAAAAATGGATGCCGCCACCAATGTGGAACACATAATGGCAATTGCTCTAACCCACTGGCCACTAGTCAATATTTGAATGTCAAAAAGGCAGCATACAGTAAAAACTATGCACAGTTTCATACATTGTAACTTGTTAGCAGGGTATAAAACAAAACATCCAAGTGATAACGAATGTTGTTTTCTGACATGGGAGGATAAAGTAAGTTACATTTATCCAATTCGTAAGTCCCATGAGGTTTATAAAGTTTTTCCAAAAATTAGGCAACAGAAATTTTTTTTAATTGTTGTGGCAATTAAACTTTTACCAAACCATACAAATGCATTAACTCGGTTATTAGGAATTGAAATCAACAAACCCGTATTGGAACGTAAGTTTCTTCAGTTAATGCAGGAACATCAAATGTTAACTTTCTCAGCAGACCTTGTAATAAAGATGGACGCAAGACACTGGAATAAATAACATAAAAAATAATTAAATAATATAAAGATGATACATAGCATGTTACAATGACAAGTTGGTTTTATTTATAAAAATATAAAATATTTTTTTGATAATATAAAAAACACTGTTTTTTAGTCTGTATTGGTTGCAATTTTTAGCCTTTAGTTAAAAGTAATAAAAACATATCAAGTTTCATGTAATAAATGTAGACCTGGCCTAATGGTTTCTAGCATTACAACTCTTAATATATTTTTGTTCCCTATATTTTGCTACTGCAGGATTTGTAAACATACTTTTAAATATAGTAATAAATACCCTTTACCTGCAGAATATACATTTAACGATAAAATGTTACACTACTGTTTTACCCTGCTACTGCAACAAGGCAGTTACTGATCATTTCTTTCTGAGCTTTAGTAAGTGCTTGAGCCTGAGACATTCGATAAATTGTATGCAGCAATTGGTCGATCAACACAACACGATGTTGCCATTGTTCCAATAGTTCTACGTGTTTTACAAGCATTGGTAGAAGACTGTAGCACATGTAACGATTGAGTGACAATGCCATGTCAGTGGTATGAAGTAAAGGCTGGAACACAAATTTATTTACTGGTTAAATGTGAGATTTTAAAATAAAATGATGATTATTATTGGTGCACATTATTATTTGAACACTTCTTCTGTAATGTATAATATCAACGTGTTAATTTGTCATAAACAATCTACATGTTAGGCAATTGAACTGCGCAGCAAGTACTATCATGTGTAAAGGTCAAAATAACGAAACTTAAATTGTAACTTTTTTTCGATTAATTTTTTACTGCTTGTTTATACCCTGTATTGTGTTTGGTATATATGATTTAAAGTTTACATTAAATACCTTTAATCCCGCCCGCCAAGGACTTCATTTTCTCATATCCGACTTACTAACTAAAGAAGTTGCCCACCCCTGGTATGAGCCATACCATTTATTATACAACTGTATTTTTAATTAAATTAAAAATAAATTTACTGTATCTAGTTGAGCTGCAGCTTTCATGTCTGGTAACATTCCAACTTCTAATAAACGAAGCATGAGCTTGGGGTCGTCTACACCATATACTCTTTCAAGGAATAAAACCATGGATGCTTTATGATCAGGAATGAAACAAGCGGATAGATCAGGTTCTCGAACATTGGTGGAACCATCTAGAATAAAATATAAAAACACTTTTTTTATGGGAAAAATTTTTACCAATTGCTTGAAAAGTAAAAAACAACTATATATATTGATAATAAATGAATGTAACTTGCTTTAACATAGCCTGGAGGAAAAACAATATTATAACACAGAACTTCTGTTTCATACACTTTCTGCCACTTTCGACTAGTATGTAAGTTTGTTAATGGCTGACAATTTAGACAACCCATTAGTGACCACTAGGTTGGAGTAATTGCCTTTAAGTGTCTTGCCAAAGGACACATATGCCTCGCAGTGACAAGCCTTGAACCCACAACCTCAGGGTTAGAGACAGGAGAGCTAATATTTGTGTTATGGCAGTGGGTACATAACAAAGTAGTTTGAAATTCAGTTTCAAACCTCTTTCTAATCGAGGCAGTTCAAATGGAAGACTGATGACACCAATAAGATCTTCCAAGGGAACCAAGCTTCTTAAAATGCTGCGTATACGAATGGCATCACTTTTGCCCTGGAATAAATAAACAGAAAAATGCATTTGAACAGACTAATTGATTGTTCATGAAAAACCTCATGTAATAACACAACTATGCTGGAAAAGCATTTTTAGCGATATCTACAACACTAACCCTTATTGCCAGAAAAAGCATTTTAGCCATAGCCGGATTTTTAGCCCAACAGTTTAAAACTATTACGATTGTTTTATATTTTCCTACAGATAAGTACCTGCATGATCAAGCATTGTTCTGGTGCACATCTTCCAAGCAGATCAATCAGAGTTGAATAAAATGCAAGAATTGAAAATCCCATATGGATATCATTCTCATCATCAAAGTCATTTCTAAAGGTATTGAACTTGAATGTAACTTGCTTTTACCTCGCATGGCGGGAAAGCGTCGGTCATTATAACATGGGTATTCTATTTTATACACCTCGTGCCAGCCTACGAGTTACCACGCATGTAACTTTGCTGGTAATTTTTTTTGTTTGGCTGATAATTTAGACAACCTATTAGTGACCACTGGATTGGAGTAATTGCCATTAAGTGTCTTGGTCAAGGACACATACGTCCACAAGCCTTGAACCCATCAACTCTTGGTTAGAGGCATGTGTGCTAACCACTTTGCCAGAACACTGGTCGGTTATGCAAAACAACTGAATAACCCAGAAAATGTTTAGCCAATAAAATAATAAACCAGTGCGTGTCTTTTTGCAAGTAATAGCTTTTAACAGTGAAGCACAACGGCAACTATTGGGTTCTACAAATTGGTAGTTATATAAAAAAACAACCATTTACAAGTGCATTCTTGGTAACTCTTAAACTGAGAATGAGGTGGACTAAACCACTACATATGGTACTCAATATGACACCAATATTATAACCATCAATATAAATACATACCTTAGGACATTGTTGTCTGGACCATCCTTACTTCTGTCTCTACATATCTGTAGAGCGGATGTAATTGCAGAAAGAAGTCCGTGTCCGCCTTCTCCTCTTAAACTTGGACCAAGACATTCTGTACGTCGAATCAATTGACGAACAACAAGATTTGCATTCTCTTCAACACTTTCTCCTAAATAGAACCAAAACACAACATTTTGTAAAACCTTTTTTTCTTTTTGAACTTTTTTTAAGCAAAAAAATATCTTACAAACTGTGTGTACTCTGTACAGAAACCCTGCAACACATAGTATTGAATGAATAAATGTAAGGGATCACTGGGTTGGAGGAATTGCCTTTAAGTGTCTTGCCCAAAGATACATGCGCTTACAGTCCTAGCACCATCAAGCCTTAAACCTCTAATCTCTGGGTTAGATGCAGACGCTAACCGCTTGTCACGAAGCCAGAAAAATCTGTGATAAGCTGTTATGTGCCGCAACATTTTGATAAAAGCAAATCCGAACTTTTGAGGTTATTCAATCATATTTCTCTATTTGGGTTTCTGTACCACTGCCATGTAAATTACTTATACAACAAAAAGTCTACACACCATTTACGAAAACAGCATTTTTTAAGAAGTCTAAATATCTCTCTCCTTCCACAGGATTCCACCCGATATCAGGATATCCTTTTCTCAACAACAGTTGACAACTTTCCACACCACATGTGCCAAGCTGTTCAACGATCTGAAACATTTACAGCATGTTTAAATGAAATCAATATTAAAAAAACTTTATTTGTCTTACTGATCACGGTAGCAAAGATTAGAAATTATTAAACAAAAACAAATTGGCCAAAAGAACCCTAAAAGTTTCTATATTAAGGTTTTAGAAAGAAATTACAAATAATCTATATTTCAAAACCTGTTATTTTTCAGGAATTGGGTGAAATTTATAGAAAGTTAAGAATTCCTGAAATGAATGGATATTATCAAATAAATATTTACCTTTGCTAGATCACTTTCTTTCAGCGCCAACGCTAGCTCGTTGTTATCCATAACGGATGCAGCAGCAACATCGAGTGGTGTGGAACCCCTCATTGAAGGTGAAGCTTGAAAATATAAAATGAAACAATGTATCTTATTTATTCCTCGCATGGCAGGCAACAGTAGCTGTTATAACATAGGTGTTCTGTATCACACACTCTTGTCCGCTTACCAGTTAATTCCTACGTAACTTTGTTCAGAAATATTTTTTTAGAAAGAATTTTTTAATTTTTGTGACATTGACAATTTACACAACCCATAAGGAACTAAGAGAAATTGCCGTTAAGTGTCTTGCCAAGGGACCCACATTCTTATAATGGTAGCAGTATCGAGCCTTAAACCCATAAACTAGGCCAAGGCCGTGCTAACCACTTTGCCACAATGTCACACAAAACAAAATTATTTTATTTATCAGTGGCTATAACTGTGTCAAATTATAAAACTATTAATATTAGAAGATGTTCTAACCAAGTCCAACTGCAGAATGCTCGAGAAGGAATCCAAGATGTTCAAAAAGAGCTCCTTGGTTTAACCGACTGATGCGACAAAAGTAACAAAGGAATCGACAACAAGCTGCCACCATTCGTGGGAATTGAACTTCTAAAAAAAAGAAATATTAGAATTTAGGAATTCATAACAAACTCTTCTGTTGATTGATGTTTACCAACAAGTATTGTTTAGCAAAAAACTGGAATCAAAACTATTTTTCCGCCAATCAGGAATGTTTTTTTTATGCTAGCTAATGTCTATTGTCCAATACCCAAATCTCATATTAAATTCTTTTTTTTTAAATTTAATAAAATACATAATAATTCAAACTAAGTTTTAACAGCAATATTTTAAGACTTTTATAGTACTAGCAATTTAGTAGTTTAATATAAATTCATATTTAGGTTAAATTAAAACCTTTCATCATAACGGTACAATTATATTTTATATTTTCCCCAGATATTACAGCTGATAAATTTAGTTTTTTTATTATAACATATGAGACAAAATAAAAGAAATCTATCAAACAAACAATGAAATATTACAAAATTTATAAGAATATTAAAAAAAAATACTTTACTGTATAATCATAGCCACCAGTCCCAAAAGACTATTTGTCAATTTTTAAAGCAGTCTTAGGAAATATAGGATTTAGGTGTAAATTACCAACCATTAGAATTCGTTTCATCATCTTCACCACCCAATACACTAACCATGACTTCCATCACAGTTTCGTGCATGCACAGAACCCGCATAAGGTTCGGGTGTTGATAAAACACTTTGTTGTTCATAATTGTGCTGAAAATATTGTAACTCATCAGGTAGTGAAAAAAAAACACAGTTTTGATTCTTAAATTTGGCATACATTACACTGGCAGAATTGACAATTATTCTGCTAATATTATTTTCTAAAATTATCAAACAAAAAGGTGCTCAAAATAGCAAGCAATGAGTGTGGTATTATGTGACTCTTATAAATTTTTTTGATCAAATATAAAAGACATCTAATCACTGTATTAAAAGTTCAATGTTATTTTACTAAGTCTAGGAATAGGTAAGCACTTTTAAATTTTTAGACAAAATCACCTCACCTGTACACCTAACAATAACCACCTTTTTAGTTCAATGTATTATTGGAACAATTATTTACTTAAGAATCATTGTAGTTTGTTTCTTAAAATGTATATCTGACATATTAAAAAAATATAAGACTGTTACATCACAAAGTAAATGATTTTGTCCCAGTAATGAAAGTAATTGTTAATCTAAAGTAAACAAAACTACTAGAAAATCTGGCAAAACCACAGAAAAAAAAACTTAACTTTTAAAACAAAACAAAAAAATCTGTAAAAGTTGAATATCGCTAACTTTAGTTCTTTTATAATTAAAGTTTCTTCTTCTTCTCCGAGTTTTACCGACAATAGAGATCTTAATCTTGAAAGTGAGTCAAGTAAGCCCATGGTATCGACCTCTGATATTTCACTTATGCAATACGTCTTGTTTAATGCATTGTATAGCTGTAACATAATAAGTATTGCAATTACATCGTTTAATCAATGTTACTTATACCCTTTTTGCATGGTCACTTTTATGCGCGTAAGTACTCGCATATTTACTCGCAAAAACAAAGTTAACACGCATAACGTCATAAGCGTTTGCGAGTAAATATGCAAGTACTTACGCGCATAAAAGTGACCATGCAAAAAGGGTATTATTAATCTTTGCATGTCTGAAAAACAACAGTTGCTATAACACGAATGTTCTGTTTCATACGACTCATGCCCGCTTATGGTTTATCATGTATGTTACTTTGTAGGTGATTTTTTTTAATGTTCTGTAACTAAAATTTTCATTATATTCTTACAACATTACCTTTTATTTTGAGAAATTCATAAAATAAGAATGTCCCAACCTATCTACATTAACTAAAAAAAGACCAGCACAAAAATAAATCTAAAACAGCAGATTCAGCAATTTTTTTTACCGACGCTTTAAAATCCTATTCAGGTCTTTATTAAAGTAAATATAAAATCATGATTTACGTTCTTATTTTTATTAAACATAATAAAACTTGGCCTGAAAAGAATTCAAAAAAGCATGTACGAAAAATAATTCTGCACCAAAGCTATTTTATAATTAATTTTAATTTTTTTAATATATGAAAATATTTAACTTAAATATAAAATTCATTGCAAAGTTGTTCTTACCTCACCAACTCCATTAAATTGTCGATACAAAAGTTGAAATATTGAACGAACCAACTGTGGATTGTTAAGTCGTGAACCTTGTGCCCATCTAACCATAGTGGAAGTTATTAAATCTCTTAAAGAAGTTATCACTTCAATTTGTTTCTCTCCTGTATCATCTGCTTTATCATTCTTCCGGTTTAGGATGTGAGAAATAAAAGCAACTAATCTACTTCTTAGTGGAATCTATAAAATGAATGAATGAAATTTATTTCGTCTCTTCGGTCACCATAGCGAAGAACAAGAAAGTTGACATAAGCGAAAAGACAGGTAGTAACGGTAAAACAACAGTTGTTAAAACACACTTATTGATGAAAAAAAGAAATATTGTTTTGGATAAAAGGTGTGACCGTTACACCCTACAGACAACAGCATAGAATTAAAACACACATAAAAAATCGGCGCTTTGGAATAGTGGTTGGCGTGCCTGCCTCTTATCAGACATATACATCAGCCATAAAATCACACACAAAGTTACACACATGGTGACTCGTAAGTGGGGGCCAAGGTGTATGAAAGCAGTTAAGTCCTGCCCAAGAAAACACACACGCAAAATAGACGCATCATTCAAACTGGTATAGTCTATTTATGAACAAATTTTTCTTTTGTCAAAAAATAACTAGAAGAATTTAAAACACATCAGATACTTTAAAATGTTAATATTAATAGTTATCTTTACCTCAGTTTCATTTGTTTCCACATCTTCAATAGTTTCCCCACAATGTATCAACATATCCATGTGGAAGTTCCATATCAGATCCTTGATACTTGGTGGTAGTGGACATTCCTCTTCTAATTCTTCATTCTTAAACCTATCAATATGAATATACTTGTATTAGATATATTTTGTAAAAAAATATTAACTTTTAAGTAGTGTTTAGTAAACATATAGTATGCCTGCTTTCACAATAACTACTATAATTCGCTAAACATTTTTTATTTTGATTTCCCATATCCTATAATAAAATTATGAGTTTTATATACTGCAAGTTGAAAACTCATGTTGTATTGCTATGAAACAAACAGAGTAGCAGCAGCAGGTGTATCAACTTTCCAAACTAATAAAAAACTTAATATAATATCAGTCAGTAAGAGTCTTCAACAAAATAATATTTGATTTATTTAACTTGGAATAAATAAAACATAAAATGCTTGTTGTTTGTCTGCTATGTGTAGGGATTATGCTTCTTTTTTCAATTAAATATTACTATTTCGTTTTGTCTCGTGTCTTATAGTTTTTAATATTTTTAATATTCCATAGCGTACTCGCAGGGACAAACATAAGTTATTATTATTACATTGTACATACTTAAGTAAAATTGCCATCTGATCCATAGGTGGCGAACGAAACTCGCGCGTCATTTTTGCCGTCATTGCCGCTGACATGTTAACAGACTCCATAACACGCTGGTATCTGTTCCTTTGGTTCTGCAGTATGAAATTAAATTCGAGAAAATGCAAAAATATTGAAGATATGAATGAATGTAACTTGTTTTATCCTGGTGGGGCAACAATAATTGTTATAACACGGGTGTTCTTTATAATACACCCCATACATACTTATTTTTATCGTTAACTGACAATTAAGAATAAGGGACCACTAGATTGGATTAATAGCCATTAAGTGATTTGCCCAAACAACAAATATGTCCACAATGAGTCTTGAACCAGTAACCTCTGAATTAGAAGTGGCTCTAACCACTTTACCACACCAATGGTGATATCATAACTAACTTGTTGTAGATGGTCAACAACGAGACACGAGAAAGAGACGAGGGCTTCCACACGGTGGCGCAACACGAGGTTCATCAAATGTTCAAGCAAATCGCATAAAACCAACTTCACAGATTCAACCAAGTCCAGGCAAAGTAAGCCAGAGTGAGCATTTTTTATTAGTGCTAAAAAAATAAAGCAAAAAATGAGTGTAAAGGTTTTTATTGTGATAATAACACAAAGGTTTATTTTAAGAATCAACAACAAGTTATTTAATGTGTTGATAATTCTGATTATTAATAAATTTGGGAAAATCTTGGGAAATATTAATAAATAAACGTTGTAATGTCACCATAATGTGACTACTATGTCAAACTTAACATAAACTTTATTTCACTCTTCAAAAACAAGAGTGAAGATAAAATTACAGAAAAAAATTGAAAAGAATCAGCAGCAAAAACTTTTATAAACTCTTTCATCTACACATTGTTACAATAAACATACTTTGATTAAACTAATAATGTTGTGTGATAGACCCAATTTTCGATTGCTTAGTTTATTATTCTTTATATATTTTTGAATTACTTTTGTTTTTTACATACAACTCAAACCCATTACTATATCTGAACAGACAAATTAAAAACGCATTAATCTTAGTAAAAAAGTGTGATAACTTGAAAAACTTCCATACCTTCCACACCATCCATATCTTTCATAAATGATCCAAAAAAATTTGGATCGAGTAAAATAAGAATTTTCTTGACATCTTCATCAACAAAAACTCCCATTTCAAGCAAAGTGGTTGTAAGTCGGATTAAAGGACTGGGAAAATTAATATATTACGTTAAACGAAAAAGGTTCATTAAGAATTATTGAAAGAAACTTTTTTATCTTTGCATGGTGGTACTATGATAGTTGTAATAACACAGGTGTTCTGGTTTACACACCTTGTGCCAGCTTTTATGACTTGTGTAATTGCCACCTGTGTAAATTTGCTGGTGATCATGTTTGGGGGATTTTTCATTTTTTGTAATGTATGGCTGACAATTTAAACAACCCATAGTGATCACTGGGTTGAAGTAATTGTCGTTAAGTGTCTTGCCCAAAGATACATACGCACACAATGGTAGCAGTGACAAGCAGTAAACCTATAAACTCTGGGCTAGAGAAAGAAGCACTAATCGCTTACACTATTCTTACTTACACAAGCACATATTGTTGATTTTTCCCCATTATATCTTTGCAGTTTTTGTAGCAACATACAACCGCATCCTGTAGTTGAAGAATAACATTGTAACAAAGTTCATCTAATGGAAACTCTGGCACGTGTAACGGTCGCTCGTGGATTAAACTTGGACTGAAAAATAATGTGAAAATATCAGCGATGAAAATGAATTTTAAAATCTTTTTTTAATAAATGTAGTTTTGTTTAATAGAGCTGTTACGGTAAATTATGTTGTATTGACGATGTGACGTCCAATTAAAATCACTGTTAATAAGATAAAGGCAACTTTTATAAGATATCAAAATGTTTAAATGAATAAATGTGCAAGTTTAGATGTATAGTTTGCCCACTAAAAATAAATCTTTACTTTGTTTTCTTAATAAAAATATTGTTACTTATAATACAACCTAATTCACCCAGTCAAATACACAAACTAAAATTGATTCAAAAAGAAATTGGTAGGGAAAGCAGTTTATATATGTATTACTGAACATAACATAATTCTTTTATTTATCTTCTAAAAACAACCAGACAAACAGTCATTTTAAAACTGCTCTTTTCATATAAAAATAAATATAAGATTTATTGTAACTAGAGTGTCTGCTGCATAGGTTATACCCTGATGTAGTTTTGCCATATAACAGTATTTTCAAAGTTAAAGGAATAAATGTAACTTGCTTTATCATCCAGTTACAGAAAATGACAGTCATTATAATACGGATGTTCTGTTTCATACACCTTCCAATATGGTTTACGAGTTATCACATATGTAACTTGGCAAATGACTCTCTTTTTTTGTGTATGACTTATAATTTGGACAACCCATTAGGGACCACGGGTTGGAGCAATTGCTGTTAAGTGTCTTACCCAAGAACACAAATGAGTCTACCAGCAATGGGGCTGGAAGCCATAACCTCTGGGTAAAATGCAGATGTGCTAAACACACAGAGAAAAAAGATTAAAAATTCCTAAACTACTTACTGCATAACAAAGTTGACTTGCGACCAATGCATGCTGGGTCGTAATGATGAAGTTGAACCAACTCCAGGTAATGTTGGATCCTTTGTTTCAGGGTTTGCAAACAATCCAATAGAACGTGTCATCTCATTTAATGGAAACATATATTCATGTTGGGTGTTTTTCCTAAAGTTAAATCAGATCAAACCTTTTAAAATTATACAGGTAAAGTATTTAGAGTTTTTATCATAAAATGAAAAAAAAAAAAAAAAACAGTTTAACAACTTTGGAATAACCACAATGATCACGATGCGTTTACAAGCACACTATTGGCAATTTTTTAGGCTTTCATTTTTATGTTTTTTTTTATCATAGAAACTTCTAGTTTTATAACTCGGTTCAAAAAAATGAAGGAGTATAATATTAGAATGGTTTAAATATAATAATTAGTCTAAAAAAATGACAATAGTTAAAAAACCTATGCTCTTGATGACTAAAAGTCTAGATTTAGGTTTCTGATTCTTATTCCTTTTAAATAATGTCTTAAGACATAATTTAATATCTCACCTAGCATTGGCATGTGGGGCAAGATGCATTTCAATGAGTAAGTTGTGGTATGTGGCACGAATTGAACCGATTAGATCATTGTTGCGGACAACGTGCATCAATTGTTTCTGATCCACGTAGCTGCAAAAATAACAATATATAATTTTTTTACAGCATTTTTATAGCATGGTGTCAATAATTTGTGAAAGTACACAGGAGGAAAAAGTAAAGGTAGTCATTGGATGGGGGTAAAAGATTAAATTTTGCATACAATAACAGAAACACACAAAAAATGGTTTAAGGGTATCAATATATTATTATACTACTAATCGGTTGAAAAGAGTGCCCTTGAAATAAGTTAACTTTCTTTAATAAAGATAACACTCCTGTTTTTAGTTAACAAGCATTACTGAAATTACAAAGACAATATAAAGCATGAATGAATGTATCTTGTTTTATCCTTGTGTGGCAGGGCAATGTCATTATAATACCGATTTTCTTTCATACATCTTATACTGGCTAACGAGTTACTATGTATGTAACTTTGTAGAATTTTTTTGCTGATTTTGTTATGTATAGCTGACAATTTGAGCCATCCATAGTAGGTGTCTTTCCAATAGACGCATACGCCCACAATGATAGCAGCAACCAGTCTTGAACCCATAAAGTCTGGACTACAGTAAGGCGTTTACTACTGCCATAGACCCGCATTTTAAGTACTATGAAGAATGCAACATACCTGCATAAAGCATGGGAGACTCTGTGGTTACCCAATGCACACATTGAGCGGTAAAGTTTCAAAGTTTGTTCATGAAAATGTAAGAGTTCTTCATTTTCAGTAAGTTCAAGAAGATCTATACATCGGTTTTCTTCAGGTACATGAAGTACTGCTGCATTATCTGTAAATGTAAGTTACAGATTACTTGCTAACAGCATTGTTTAGTGAGTATTCAGAAGATTAAAGTATTAACTTAGCATGCTCCAAATAGAATTTAGCCATTCATGCTTCTTAACTAAATTCCATGTTTCTTATACACAAGTTTATTTTAGATTAAATTATCTTATTTAGCGCATATTTTAAGCCAAAGTCAGGATATACTTTGATTATACAGTAGGATTGGGAAATATGGGACACCTTTAGCACATAATAAACGAATATCCTGATAGTGTTTTAAACAACTAACAACGATCTATGGGAGTTGGGGAGGATATGGTTTATAGTTTGCTGAACAGTATTTATTTACTACCAAATAAGACAAAAAAAAATAATAAAAAGCTGTTCCATCTTCCCTCGACCCACATATATATTTTGTTTAAAAATAATTATCTATGTCATACCAAAACAATTCTGGTGCAAAAAAACAACTATAGTGATTTAGAACAGCTAGTGTATAATCTTACAAGCGTCAGTATTAGATGGTTTCAACTCCGAAGTCCAACCCTTTGATCTAACCGACTCTCGTCTACATTCAGGATGTGGAAGTTTGCTTGGCATCCTCGTCCATGTTACTTTACGTAAAGATTGGACCACCAAACGTGGCGGACATTGTGGGATTACATTCTTTCTTTCACATTCAAGAACCGCTGCTGATAATGGCATGCAGTTCTGTAATGAATTACAATGAACAAGTAAATGAATGTAACTTATTTAACCTCGTGTGGCGGGGAAGGGATAGTTGTTATAACACATGTGTTCTGTTTTATACACCTCGTGCCCGCTTAGGAGTTACCACAAATGAACCTTTCTGGGTGAATATTAATTTTATTGTGTTATGTACGCCTGACAATTTAGACACAGCGCAATGTCGGTACTGTCTTGCACAAGGACAAATAAGTTTACTAAATTATTGATTTGGTTTCACCTTAGATCTTCCAAGTTCAAACTGGAATACTGAATGTGTTGTGGGAAAACTGAATACAGCTGGGTAGAGACGTACGTTAGGTTCAACCTAAACAATAAAAAAAGATGTTGTTTTAGATTTATAAATATATTGTGTCCCAAAAAATTGACCGTTTTTACAGAATAATAACTTTGGCAATTTTTGTTCAAATATATTTTTTTACAAAACACAAATTAGAACTTGGTTTAAAACATAGACTGAAGCTTAGTGGTTTTTAATATAATTACTCCGAAACTTATGTTTTATATTTAAATCAGTTCTACTTCATTACAAACCTGGTAAAATGTATTCAGATTTTTTCCATTTGCTGTAAAAGTTAGCAACCCTGTTGATATGTCTATTATACATGTGACCAAAATCCCAGGAGATGATTGGTTAGCGGGAGGGGGCGTGGCACTTGTCTGCTGATGTAGGTCACCACCCCACAGGACAAAACAATTGGAACGTTTAACACTGAAATAAAAATAAATTAACTTTGCATGCACACTATAGACCATTTTCTTCTAATAACATTGTTTTAATTAAATTTAAAATTGTTTTAAATCCAATATGAAGTACTTTATATTTAATTTAAAATTGTTTTAATTAAATTTAACCCAATATGAGTTACTTTATATTGTATTATTGGGTTCAGTATTGACAGATTGGTTTTGACACTTTTACTTAAGCATGTTTTTTCATAGCATGTTTATAACGACGGTTGTTTTGCTGCTAATTCCACTTTCTTTGTTATTTGAATTAATCTGATCTTTATTACAATATTTAGGGAGATAAATAAAAAATTATTACTTTGTTTATAATTAATTTGGGTTTAGGTTTATTGTGCATCGTATTTATTAGCTTCATGCACTTTATGTGCGCTTGGGGGTTGATTGCTATTTTATCTGTATGATTGCCAAAGTAATTACAGGGTTGGAACTATTACCAGTAAAAATCTGCCCAAAAACACACATTGCTTAATGATATGGAAAACTCTAGAATCATTAAATTTTACCTCTCGCTAACTTTTCCTTTATCATCACCCAATGTAATTGTTACAGTTGGAATAAATTCCTGTTGAAATTTTTCTGCATTCCAATGAAAGTCTGATGTCACCCAACCCACAAAGACGCTTCCTGGGTCTTGTTCGGGAAATATTCGTACAGAGAATGAATACTGGGTCGACTGCAACAACTGAAATAAAACTTTGTTTTAAATTAACTTGTGAGTTAACATTGTCCAGTGCCAAAAGGTCAACTTAGACCCAGTGGTTACTAGCGTTGTTCAAATTTTACAAAAACCAATAATCACCAGAAAGGTACATTTGTGATATGAGGTATATGAAACAGAACACCCATGTTATAAATCAAAAGTAACAGAATGCGAATGTCACATGGCCTAATTTATAATACCATTACGCAAAACTACCAAGTTTTATAAAAGGTTAACTGCGTAATCAAAATAATGACGTAACCTGGTCAATGTCATTCTTGTACAAAACATCAGCATATTGATCTGGTAACACTTCCTCTGTTAGTCGTGACTTGGCTGTGTTGTTCACCCCATTATTTCCTTGCACCATTGAAGATTTAGGTTTGCTAAAATGAAACTTGGAAACTTTCAAACCTATAAATAAACAAAACAGACTTTAGTACAGTAGTTGTCGTGACAAAATTACAAGCTTTAATGTAGAATGTATTAGACTGCAATTGCAAGCGCACACGACATTAAATACACAAAGCTCACAATATATACAAAAGTGATTAAAGTTAATTGACCTGTTGCAACACAGTATGGTATAAACTTACAACAGCTTTTCAGGCTTTATGGGCCTACGTTTTAACATAATGTTTAACAGGTTATGCTTATAAAGCAAAAAACACTTAAAATATCTATTTTTTATGAAAGAACTTACATATTTTTTAAAAATTTATAGGTATATATTTTTAATTCATTGTCACATAGTTGTTTAACATGGTATAATAAATAAAACATTAACATTTAATTCATGCCTGGTATCGGTAGTGTATTGGAATTCCCATGATGATGATGATGGTGACGCTCATTCTTAAGGTCGACTGCAGGTAAAGGTGGTGACAAACCACCTCGGGCAGTTTTACGAAGAACTTCAAAATCATTGTCGATATCTAAATATGTTTTTGAACTCATAAGTTTTATTTTACAACAAAATGCAGTAATTGACTACTTTTTTGGAGAAAAATACCTGAAAAAATATAAACAACAATAAGATTGCTTTATAAATATTAGAAAGTAACACCTACTTTTAAAGAAAAAGTAAATGTAGTTTTACACAATTAAATTTGCATATAATAAAATGAATACTGTTGTGTTGTTTTATTTATTGCATAACCATTGTAAAAATACCTTTAAACATAGTACTTGCTATATCTTAATAGCTGGGGAGTTTGTTTTTGAGATCTTAAAAAATCGAAACTTTGTCTGCTATATGGCATACTAGTACTAATATGTTGGTATAATGTATTAGTATATTGGTATAATACTAGCATAAACATAAACAAAATACCAAACTAAATATTTCAACCAACCTTCTTCCATAACTGATTCACTTTCATTGAACAAATTGATGATGTGTCCGGGACTAAACAAAAACAAACACAATGTTAGTATATAATAATTCAACCAATGTAGCTTGTGTTACCTTTTCGTAAATACAGTTGCCATAGTAATGGGTAAATTTAATCGAGTGTAGAACCAATCAGGCGTGAAGTCATGTGATCCAGTTCCACCAATCTGTTTATGAATCACCTTCAACCTGGGTGGCCTGTGGTTGCTGTGATAAATTGTAAAAATAATGATATAAAAATAATAATTTATTTGTCTCTTCGATTACAGTAGCAAAGATCTAGAAATATTTTAATCGAAAAGACAGGATATGGTGATAAAACAGCAGTTGTTAAAACACGCTTACAGTTATTTAAAAACATATTTACATTTAATTGGGAGCAAATAAGCTACACCTAGCAAAGAGCGATATATGTTTAACTATTATTAAGTTAAACTTCTAACAGAAACAAAAGTGTGCGTCAAGACACAACCCGTTTAATGGGGGGTGGGCTTTAAAGAGGATTAACCTGAAGATTGATTGGTGATAATAGAATATTAAAATTGAAATCTAAAGGTTATGACCATGGCAAAGTGGTTTGCGTGCCTGCCTCTAACCAAGAAGTTACAGGTTCAAGGCTCTTCGCTGTTACCATTGTGGACATATGTGTTCTTGGGCAAGACACTTAACGGTGATTGCTCAAACCCAGTTGTCCCTTATAGGTTGCCTAAATCCTCAGTCAAACATAAAAAAAAATAATTAAGTAACCAACATGTTATAATGACTTTCGATTCGCCAGGAAACCACAAATGAAAATATATAAAAACAAATTTGAAAAAACTGTTACCAATAAATTGGAAAATGTACTGCTGAAAAAATAAGTAAACTTACTTTGCTGGAAGTCTTTTAACTTCAATATTTTGATCAGTTTCATCAATATTGCAGAAACTTGGTAAGTTCTTTGTAAACCACATTGCAATTGGGGATCTCATACCACTGAAGCAATGATGGGAAATTATTAATCAAATACTTTATTTTTAGGTTTATTTAGCATGAATTTGCACTATAAAAATGAAGTGGTATTTTTTTATTTGATCAAATTTTCAATTATGAAAATAAACAAAGCACAGAATAGTTTTATACATATTTTACTACATTAAACTGATTGGAATTAACCAGTTACAGTTATTTTACTTCTTACCTGTAACACATGTGTTCTTTGTCAATATGTTACACATAATTTATTTAACATGCTTTAAAACCTAAGTATCTAGTTTAGTTTTTTGGTACTTACAAAGCAAACGGTTGAAACCCTTCTTGTTGGCCAATGGAAGAATAAAACTTAAAAGTTCCCGAATCCTTAATACAAAATTAATAAGTTTTTAATATTTTTGCCTGACTAAAATAGTTTGTTAAATGTGAATTGATTTTGTTTACAATAATAAATAATATAAAATCATTTTTGAGGGTATCATTACTTTTCTTTTCAATATGTTAAATTTCTTACCCGGCCAAAATTAAGAAATCCTCTCTGGTCAACAGCCAAACTAACAACAGGAACCAGAGATATATCTGAAGATAAATTTTCGAATGCTGTCTCCTGACCATGTCCGTCAATGAGTAACTCACCATTCAAAGTGAACGCTGAACAGAAAATACAGGTTGAGAAAATGTTCCTAGTTAATCTTCGCATTGAAAGTAACACGCTTTATCCACATGTGGGCGGAAAACGACAGTCGTTATAACACGGTGTTCTGTTTCATACATGTTGTGCTTGCTTACGATTTATCACAAATGTAACTTTGTAGGTAATTGTTTTTTCTGTAACTTTGTAGGTGATTGTTTTTTCTGTATCTGAAGTAACTACTGTTAAGTGTAATTGTGGGTGTACGGCAGGGAAACTTGAGGGTTTTACAAGATTATAAATGTGTCCGATTTTTCTATTCCTTATATCGCTTGCTCGATTACAAACCACCATGTGTAAAATTTTTTTTGTACGAGTTGCCGTGAAAATTCTTACAATGACACACACGCCCACAAAGGCAACAGCAATTAGCTTCGAACATATTATCTTCTGGTAAAAAGTGGGAGAATCACTGAGCCATTACCGTGCTGACAGTAATACTCTTTTGGGGGCCATGATTTAATTTGAAATTAAGCAAACTTGATGAAGCCTTGTCGAATAGCAGACAAATGATGAAAATAAAATAACGTTTTTATGCCAGATGAGCCACTAAGGAATAGTTTACATTATGCCTGGTAGCAAAAGTAACAGAATAAGATCGAAAAAAAGATATTAAAAAGTCAACATATACTCACAAATGACTCCTTCATTGAAGTCAAGCAGACAACCAACCACATCTCCAGCATTCCATCTTCGACCAAAACTTTCAGCTCCATTATTCCATTTTAACGCCTATAACATGAACAATAGTAAAACACAACCTTTTTCTTAGGTCTTTAAATACGGTAAAGGTTGGAATATTTAAAAGATTGAAGAAAGGGAAATTAGAAGCAAAACAACAGTTCTTAATTAATCTTTTTTCATTTTATGTTTTTGGCTTCAAAATTTAACAATACCTAAAATAAAATTAAAATTTGAAAAAAGTATTTGAAAATAAAATTAAAAAATACAATAAAATTTTTAGAAAGTTTTGTTCTGTTGGAGGGCCAATCTTACATTATGTCCATCAAATACAAATGCTCTTGCATCAGCACCCAGGTCAGTGGAAGCCAAACAATCAGGAGTTGCCCAACCAACTCTGATCTCTCCTTTCGATTCAACCTGCCAAAAGTAAAAAATATTAGGAGATAATCTAAGTTTTTACATCTAGAAGAAAATTGTTATACAAACAAGGTTTCAACTACAGATTTTAATTTCTGCTTGCCAACAGAAAAAAACAAACAAAGTATATATTAATGGATTAAACACTTCAATTAGTTTATCTGATTACACAAATTGTTTAAATAAAACAAAGGTATCGCTATTTGCAACATTGAAACCTCATTTATTGCTGCTAATTTGAATGAATAAATAGCAACCACTTGGTTGTAGATGCTACATGTCTTGCCCTGAGACACATAAGCCTACAACAGTACCAGTGAGATTTAAACCTGGTATTGTTCAGTTACAGTCAAGTGTTCCATCCATGCTACTATGAATGAATGAATGAATGTAATTTACTTTATCCTCGCGTGGCGGGAAAACAACAGTCGTTATAACATGGGTTTAACACCTCGTGCCAGCTTACGAGTTACCATGTATGTTACTTTGTGGTTGACTATTACTATGACATCAGCATGCTAGTTCCGGCGCTGTGGCCCAGTGCTTATATAATTGTTTATATTTGTTCTTGGAAAATATCTCTAACGCCAGTTGCTTCAACCCAGTGGTCACTAATGGATTGTTCAAATTGTCAGTGATACAGAAGAAACAATCACCACAAATTTTTATACGTGGTAACTCGTAAGTGGGCACGAGGTGTATGAAACAGAACATCTGTGTTATAACTAATGTCGTTTTCGGCCAAACAAGAATGAAGAAAGTTACATTCAAATAGTTGTTTAAAAAACAAAACAAATCTACTTACAGTAAACTCAAAGTACCACTTGTCTGATTGGACAGCATGAGTTCGTTCTGCGCGAAATATTCTCATTTTGTTGCATTGAACCTGATTTTTCTTTTCTAAGGAAAAAAAAACATTACTCAGTATCGTACTTCATTTTAATTTAGTCAAGTTGCAAATGGTTTTAGTGCAAACTAGCATAAAACTGGATAACACAAATGTAACGACTAAGTTTAAAACTATAGAACTTATGCAAAAAACCTAAAAGTCATACTGACTACAACTTTGCAGCCATAAATAAAATGGAACATCAAACTTTATTACAGATTGTGAATATAAGTTTAATATTAAAATACTTGTGTCTTTGTCTTTTAATCTATCATCTGGTGGTTCAATCATGTAGCCATGCCCAATCAGTGTTCTTATTAACTCTCGAATAGAATTTCTGTAAACAAACTTGATTAATATTTTGGCATTTGAGTTAAACAAAAATCTTTTATTAGATTTCAAGGCCTGTAGGTGGGGGGGGGGCACCCTTACTTGTATCGTTGAAGTAGTTAAAACTAAACATTTAACGGTTTCACAGAAAATAACAAAAATTACAGCCCTATTTCATACTAATGATGGACAGTTGTAACTACAGTTTCCTATTGCACACTATTTGCATTTTATTCGTTTACTCAGTGTCTGCTCACAATTTTGTAAGTATGTAGCACAATGGTTGATTGTTTTAGTCTTTTTTATGACCAATTTGGACAAACATTTAAATTGCTAGTTTCGAGTGTTTTGCAAAAAAAAAACTGCATGAAGTGTCGAACGTGTCTCTGGTTATGAAACAAGAACACGTAACTACTGTGCTATGGAAATGCATTATGTAACTGAATGTAACTTACTTTATCCTCGGGTGGCCAGTACAGTCATTAACCAGGGGACAATCCTTCAACGTGGGTGTTCTGTTTCATACACCTCGTGCCAGCTTACGAGTTACCAAGTATATTAATTATTTTTTTGGGAGTTTTTTTGATTTTTTTTTGGAGGGGCTAATAATTTGGACAACCCATTAGTGACCACTGGATTGAAGCAATTGCTGTTAAGTGTCTTGCAAAAGGACACATAGGTAGACGACGGTAGAGCCTTGAACCTGATACCTCTGGGTTAGAGGCAGGCGTACATATACATAAGTGAAACACTTCAGCATGTATACCTGTTACTCTGCTTTGCTAATTCATCAAGAAGGGAAAACGGGACAAGTCTTGGGTTCCGTTTTTTCCCAACATCCTTAAGATTCACAAATAAAGAATAAGAAAGAATAAAAACTTCTTTTTTTACTTATTAGTATTGATTTTGACTTACAATAGCCAAGTTTAATTAGTAAGGTCTGATATTGGTAAAACCCAACACTATAATTAGTAAAAATACTTAACAATATCTTGATCAGAAAGCAGAGTAAATAAGAGTTAAAAATTGTTAAATAAATGAATCATAAAAATAATTTACCAGATTCACACCGTAAGTCCACCCCTGTTTAACCCGCTCACGTGCCCACACATTGTGAGCGTTATTTGCAAGTTTTTCCACCAAATCTTCCATTTGTTGTGTGAGTTTTATATGGGAGAGATCAATAGGTGAGGGTTTGTAGCCGCTTGCCATTATGTAACTTTATAAAAATATTAAAAATATGACTTTGTTATAACGGTATTTATAGTACAGTACAATATGTAAATAAATAGTAGGAACTGCACCCAGCAAGTTATACTCAAATAGTCAAATACTATTCTTAACTATTATAAAAAACGTCTTCAACTATAATACATTTCATCATTTAGGTAAAACGATTCGGACTGTACATTTTGAGATTCAATCATGTTTTGAGTTTTGAGTTTTTTTTTGTAAAATATTTATTTAGTTTCCAAAAAATTAAAAATATGACTTTGTTGAAACATCATTTATAGTCAGATACACCTTTTAAATGAATAGTAACAATTGCAGTATTGCACCCAGGTAATTATATTCAAATACTATTCTTAACTGGAAAAAAAAAAGAAAAATTATTATTTATTATTGTTACATTAAGTTAAAAAAAGTGGTTTTAGTGGTTTCAAAATATTAAAAAAATGACTAATATCAATGTTCCCCAATTTTTTTAACATCACCCTCATTCCATTCTCCAATATTCCTAATATTTTGTTGGGTAAACAAACAATGAAAAATTAGTTTAAAACCTTCGTGGTAGTTTAAGTTTCCTTAAATTGTATTCCGCCTCTTCGTCTGCGATTCCAACATGATAACCAAGCGCAATTATTGTCCTTAAAGTTTCATACGACATCGTTAAATTAAATGATCTTTCTTGAGCTGGAAGTCGAGCAAATTCAACCAAACAGGGATTTTGTTTCTTTGCTTCATCGCGCACCTGTTGCAGTAAATTCAATTAGTTGTTTGGCGCCATGAAAAACTAGTTAGTGCGTCTTCCTTTAACACAGAGGAGTTGTCACCTCTATAAATGTAGGCGTTTGTTTCCTTGGGCAAGACACTAACCGGCAATTTCTCTAATGATGTGGCCACAAATGGGTTGTATAAATTTTTATCAATTAGAAAAAAAAACACCCACAAAATTACACACATGGAAACCCCCAAGGTGGCACGAGGTGTGTGAAACACTTCTGTTATAACGATTGTCTAGGCACCAAACTTTTAAAATGCAGGGAAGGCAAAGATAGACAAATGTATTTGTTCATAAATTATTTGGTGCCATTGTTTACTTAACAGGGCAGTGTAGAAAAAATCAGGCTAAGCCTGTCTATCCTGTCACCCAAGACTTGGCGCCTTTTTGTATAAGTTTATCTTACCGTTCCATAACTCCAACCCCCTTGTATACGTGTCATTGCCCACAGTTCATGAATACTTTCAGCGAGCTTAGGAACAACCGCTTGCAAGAAATGTGAAAGAATAACCTGAAACAAATGTGATTTCTGGTTGTTTTTTTTGTTTCTTAATACATGGATATGATAAAATTAAATTGTGAAATTATTGACCATTAAATTGTAGCAATAATTGGATATTGTCTTTAATAAACAAAGCAAGAACCAATTATCATTCTAGGAGGTTCAAGGAAATGGACGTATTTCTTTCTGAAATAAATAGTCAAGCATATCTTTTCTTAAAGCCTTCTCAGTATTCAGAATTGCTTATATCTGTGTTCTGTACAAGACACTTGATTTGTAATCCAGCGGTCAAATATGAGATTTGTAATCCAGCGGTCAAATATGAGTTGCTAATTAGACCTACAAAAAATAATCGCCTACAAAGCTGCATACTTTTTAACTTAGAAGAAGTAAATTTAAGCAGACAAGGATTATGTCGAACCAATATAAATGCTGTGTAAAAGAAATGTATATTTCTTATTTATGGTTAAACGAACAACATCAAGATGGTCATAAACTTACATTTTGAGTATTCACCGCATTTGGAACAAATACAGTGTGTTCCCATGATGACCCTGGCCCCATGATATAACCCCTGGATAGATTCCCATATGATTTGCATGGGGATAGAAACAATCTTCTTCCAGGTAACAAAGCTTCATATGTAGGAGCATATCCAACAGGGGGAAGGAATTTAAATTCACCGTGTGGTCCTCCAAATAGAAACCGGACTCTGTAATACCAATGATACATGCATGAATAGGCAACAAATCTGGGATGGCAGGGTAGGCAGGCCTACCCCTATTTATCTACACTACATTAGTCAGTAAACATAAGAACAAATAAGTTAGATTGATATACATCAAAGGTAATAAGGTTTAAAACATAACATAAATTACACTGCATACTTTTTTTACAATAATAAATGGCCTACCATGTTAAAAATTATTCAAATTGTGGAGAGAAACGAGTCAACAAGAAAATGAAGTAAATAAAACACAGTAACCTATCAGAATGTAACTGCATTTTAGAGATAACTATTTTGTAAGTGATGCCCAATCCAGTGGTTTCTTATAGGCAGCTTAACAGTCATTAGAACTTATAACATGGGTGTTCTGTTTCATAACAGCTTATATGTTACTTTGTGGGTAATTATTTTTGCTTTTTCGTTTTTTTATTTTTATAGTTTTATTTATGAATGGCTGTTGATTTGGACAACCTATAAGTGACCACCTGATTGGAGCAATTGCCGTTAAGGAAATTGTCCAAGGATACATATGCCCACAATGGCAGCAGCGACAGGTCTTGAACCCATTACCTCTGGGTTAAGGAAGGTGTGCTATACTATCTGCTACGACGCCAGGTCTTAACTAATTTTAATTTTACTTTTATTTAGTGCCGGTAATATAAGTAGTATAATTAATCAGTATCAAAACTAACTTGATGCCTGCAGAAAAGCTGACAACAGGGAAAAACAATCCATTTAAGTTGAAGTCTTCAAACATTCCTTGAACTGGTTGGCCATTTATACGAAATGATATACTTGGTATACTGAGGTCCATGCAACAACTAACAATATCATTGGCAGCTAACAGATGACGATTATTAGATCCAACAGAACAAGCTCTGTGACCTAAAAAAGAAAAAAGTCATTTTTATCTGAGTTGTGTACATGTATTTTATAAACAATAAGCTTGTAAAAAAGAACAATAAAATAATATAATAGCTAAGAGGCATTGACACAAACACTCATTACGAACCACAAACCCTTTATATTGATTTTCATTACAATGGTAACCTGAAGATCAAAAAATGAAGCGCAAAACTAAAGTGCTTTACCATTTTATGTAACCTAAAAACCCTTACTATAGACCTGAAACCTTATATTGTCGGCCCCTAACAACCAAATTTTAACCAATAACGACTTTAAATTGTCGACTGTAAGTTTACAGCTTTGAATTGCGAAAGATATTTCCAAAATCATATTGTTTGTTGGGTGTAACGGTCACACTATTTATCCAAAAATTGATTTCTTTTTCTGTTTTATTTATAAGCGAGTAAGTAAAGACTGTGGTTTTACCGTTACTACCAATCTTTTTGGTCTTGTAAACTTTTCCGTTTTCGTTACCTTGACCAACGAGACAGAATAAATTTCATTCATTTTTTCAAACCCCACTTACTTGTCCATAGATTTAATCCATCATATCCATATGAATATATATCATCACCCACTCCAGCTTCACCAAAATAGTCACCACCAACAGGGTAGGGGGAGAAACCAACAGTATTTCCCCAACCAACCCTTAGGTGGGGTCCAGAAGAAGAACAAACGGGATCAATCTTCTCAACAAGAAGTTCGTAATACCATTTCTTATACTGAGCACATGAAGCACTCACACCCATGAAAATATTGGGTTGGACACTGAAAGAGAATTTGAAATTGTTATACAGGTGCGTTTTACAACAAACAACAAATGTAGTAGTACTTTAATTAGCAAGTAAACGAAATTTGTCATAAAAAAATTTGTTTCATATACCTCGTGACTGCTTATGAGTTACCACAATACCACGTATGTTACTTTATGGATGATTATTTTTTAAAGATTTTTTAATTATTTTTATGTATGACTGACAATTTGGAAAATCCATTGTTGACCACTGTTTTGAGGCAATTGAAAGTTTCATTTTGCTCATATGGTAGGAAAACTTCAGGGTTTTACACACATGACATGGTTATAAATGTGTTTATATATACCCATAACATTTTAAGGACACATACGCCAACAATGTTAGCAGTAAGGCGCTTTGAACCTGTAACATTATTTGTTGATCATATGTATACAGCAGTAAAATGTGCTTATATAGTGTTGCTGTAATTTCCATCTATAAATTTAGGAAAACATAATTTAATTCTCCATGTTATTCTATCAATGCTGCAGGGAAAATTAAAAAGTAAACATATATGTGATCATTTCAGTGGAAATGTAGTCTGCAACTTTTCATAATAACAAATATGAAATAGCTTACTTGGTAATATATCCCAAAACAGTTGTTTGTAGAAGTAAGTCTCTTCCTGGCAACAATGTCTCACAAATCAAATTTTGATTTGAACGAACTGCAACTCCATTGCATACACAAAGGGAACACAAAACTTCTAAAACCTAAACATACAGTAAGTAATAAGTAAAATTAATTAATTATTATTACTAGTTTAGACTTCAAATTTTTATAATAATTCACAAAAATATTACCTTTGCATTTCTTCCATGTTTTTCAAGTAACGATATAATGGACTTAATATGATCAGGTTTTATCATATTTAATGCTTCCTGGCTGTCACTTAATACTGCACTGAGAACTTCAAGGATACCTGTAAGATTTTAACATGTAATTATCACAATAAACATTTATACTTTGCATTAGCTTAGGTATAAGCTACAAAGCATATAGGTGCGAAACACAGTGTTAAAAAAAGTTAAAAAAAAAATGTCCTAATATCTACACCCTTGAATGCAAGAGAATATGTTTTTAGGCATAATTTTATTGAGTTCAATGTTCATAATAAAAATGTATTAACCTTTTTCATTCATTGCAGTGTGAGTAACTAACTGTCATAAAAACTCCAATATTACCAGCACAAAAGTCACTGCACTTACCCATTGACGCCTGCTGTCCGTCAAACTGACTGATAAGCCAGTCAAGATGACGCGCAAACTTTGCACAATTGTCTCGGTTTCCCCGTACAGTGGCAGCAAGTAGAACATACATTGAGTTGAGTAAAAACTCGTAAGAAGCAGCAGCTTCAGAACCGACAATTTGGGCAAAGTTCCCAGTATCCCCATAAGCTCCTAACTTATCAATGCATTGTAATATACGAGATATGGCTCCTTCCTCTTGAAACAAGTCTTGCCTAGAGATTAATAATTAAATAATCTCAAAAAAAAAAAACTTATTTATTCGAATAAAAAGTCCCTTATTTACTACACCCACAAGATGGGGAAGCAAGAGTCGTTAAAATACGGTGTTATGTTTCATACATCTCGCGCCCGTTTACAAGTTACCACGTATGTAACTTTGTGAATGATTATTTTTAAAGTATATACTTTATTTTGAGGGCCTACAATGGGAGCACAGGATTAGCAGACGCGCTAACCATTATGCCACTGTACGAAGCCTTGCACAAAAGCTCTTGCCTGTTTTTTAATTCCTGTTTCCTTATTTGTCTAACTTCATGCTCATCAGTGCTCCCATCATCAGCTTTATCTTCTTGTTCAATAAAATAATCAATAAGATCATTCACACATTGTTCCATCTCCGCTACATTTGGATGATCTGGTCTTCTACCCAACTTTTTAGGTTGATGGGAATCCAAAGCACTGTTTAAAGATATAAAGTTTTCATACTAATTTTAATAAATAATAGAATGAAACTTATTGACTCTGTATAGCGAGGCAATAACAGTCTTGTAAGTAGCTTAAATTTGGAAAATATTTTTACTGTATGGCAAACAATTTAGACAACATACTAAGGGACCACTGAGTTAGCCACACAAACATTCTAACCTGATAAAGCTCAGAAAGATTTGTGCAGTTCTTCGTATGATGGTTGCAGTGCGTGACTCTCCTGATTGAGCACGAGATAATGCAAGTCCATCATCCATATGGCCCTCATGATGCAATACAGCCTAAATATGAAAACATTTTCATATTAATTCATTTTTATTCAAATTTAATCATTTTCCCCACTTATTTTATCAGTTTGGCAGGACATTTCAGTACTTTAAAAACAACCTACTGAATAAATATGAATCAAAGCCTTCGTAACACATTTACATTGAAAAGTTAATTTTTAGAGTTAAAAATAATATGCTTTTTTGGGCAGAGCTTTCATACATATTTTATCTCTTACCTTTCTTTGTTTTGGACCAACTCTTACAGATTTCGTGTCAACTACCTAAAACAGTGAAAAAGGGAAATTAGTAGTACCATTATTAAGCAGTATTATATTTTAACAAAATGTAATTTCAGTTATTTACCTGATAACTAACCCATAAACCTGTTTCCACATGTTGAAGATAACACACTGAATCACCATACTTGATTACTGGCACACCCATACCATCAATCTCATGTTCAGTTAAAGGTTCAGCTTTGTCCTTTATAAAACAACACCAAATTAAAAGGTTTACATAAACAATAATAAAATAAAACGAATCATTTCAATTTAAAGGTAAGCTTATTCATTTGAACAAAGAATAGTGTGGTTTGTAAAACTTATTTTATTTATTCAATTATAATTACATTCAAAATAACAGTTAAATTTCTAATAGGCTATTAGTTAAAGTAAACAATCAATCTATATAAACTGCTGCTGCCAGGCATAATAGAAATCTAATAAAGCTCTACTGGGAAATTGATTGTTTACCGAGGTTTCGCTGGCCCAGCAGGGTAGAATGAAGGCAAAATATAGGATATTTAAACAAAATAGGTTTGTCAGAAGAACTTTAATTTAATCAGTAGGCTGCTTATACTTTATATCATAATTTTTGCCTGTAAAGAATTACAAAAAAAGGCATCAACTTATTTCTCTGTTCATACCTTTGATGATTGCCAGCAAAACGCAGACATTCTATAACTTGCGTTTTCAGGTCCCATCAACATTAAGCTTCGGTCGTCCAACATACACAAGTACAAACCTTATAATACATAAGTTTTTGGTTACATAAAGAAAACAAAACAATAATACATGGCGATTACATTTGATATTGATAAAAATAATCAAAAATTTATTACAACACCTGAAGTGATGTGACGTAAACGAAACGGGCACCCCCAGGAGACATGTGATCCGAACCACTTAATTTGCATTAGTTCTAACCGCCATAGCGACCTTGCATGGCTTCCGGCTGATCCAGATTCATAAATGATTGATCTAGTGGGAAGCATGAAATAAATGACTGTGGATTTTGACAAAATTTCTAAAAGTGTTTTTTTTATGATCTAGCATTAAAGAATGGAGTTTTAACATTGAATCAATGGCTGTTCAACTTTATTTCAAACAATAATAAATTCACACTAATTGGAAACTTAAAAATAAAACCAGATAAGCTATGATATTAATTTGCAAATAAAGATGTTTTTGTTGTAAATTCCTCCAAAAATTTTTTTCATAAAATAAATAACCTGGAGTGTGATTTGTTTTCATCCATTGTATGCATGGTTAAGCAATCATCCATATGACCATGGAACAGTCGAATTGCATCTCCACCAGTAAGGTAACCTTGAGCTTTGGATCCACCACTTGCCACAGGTCCAACAGTCCACATGCTTTGTTGAAATGAAGCCTGAACACTGCTATCATCCCCATCACCACATGAAAGATGCTATTAAAAAGAATTATTCGAAAGAAATATAATTATTTAAATTCCATTAGAAAATATAATAAATACCAAGTATCGCTCAGAAGAAATGCTGATTAGAATCAAATCATCTCCGATTCTCACTTTCTCCCCTTCCGATCTTTGTTTTGAAGTTGGATGAACTGTCCACCATGATGTCTCACCTAATATATTATAATTGCAATGTGTTTTAATAATTGGCAATATTCCCTAGGGTATAGCCGTAAAGGACTATGTTTTATAGGGTGAACAAAATAGTTTCATACACGCTGATTTATGAGATGATAAATGTGCTCCTAACTTATTGGACAGTGTTGTAATAGTAAAGAAAACTTTTTTCATTTAGACGAATTTAAAGGAAAACGCTGTTTTCGGAATGCACATACGAAACTTCACATATTGAGCGTTCATTGTGGAGTTCATAAAGTCAAGTAAGTCGGCGCCAAATTACAGATAATCGACGCTTGGGATAAAGTAGATAAACTAACCTACAAGCGCGCCGAGTCGCCGCTTAGCACATGTCATTGAAGCACTATAAGCAGTATAGGGAACCGAACAAACAAACAAACAGCTACAATTTGTGCGAAGTTATTAACGGCTATAAACATTTTCGCATTTCACGGTAAAAAGCTTTTTCTTTTCTAGAAAACTTCGTAGGTATATGGCGAAAGTTAAATAAAGAAGCAATTCTTGTGTTATAGATAACTTTATACCAGTCACGTTTTCGAGAACTCTATGGACGAAGCCACGACGGCGAAATGTGTAATGAGTAAAATAGCTTAGCTTAGAGAGACTTGGCTTAGCTGATTAAACTATTGCATAATGCTGCGCAACCTCAGCTTCTAATGTACAGTCACTGAGACCAAGATCCTATGTTGATTTGTGAACGAAACACTCGCTTGAAGAAGTATGCAAACGCGCTAACGGTGTTACATGGTTCAGTAGTGTAATATCATTGGTGTGACCTAAGTGCCTATATGAGCGAGCTAAGTCTGCTTTATCGGCGATATACAGAATCGTTCTATTATATCGAATCGCTGACCTGCTGTTGTGTTATCGTCCGGCGCCGTGGCGTAGTGGTTAGCGCGCCTGCCTGTAACCATTAGGTAATGGGTTCAAGGCTCGTCGCTGCTACCATTGTGGGCGTATGTGTCCTTGGGCAAGACACTAAACGACAATTGCTTCAACCCAGTGGTCACTTATGGGTTGTCCAAATTATCAGCCATACACACATACATAAAAAATGAAAAAATCCAAAAAAAATAATCATCCACAAAGTAACATACATGGCAACTCGTAAGCTGGCACGAGGTGTTAAACCCGTGTGATAACGACTGTCGTTTTCCGGCCACGCGAGGATAAAGTAAGTTACATTCATTCATTCATTATTTGGGTCCGACCACGGCTTACTAGAGATATCTCTATAGTAGGCCGTTGTCCGACATGCGAAGAATCAACACAATTTGATAAATGACATGTTTTATGTGCTTGTACAAGCAAGTGTTGTAATAGACTAGCTTTTGTAGCAGTTAAAGTTATATAGTCTGAGCATTTATATGTATATATAATAAATACTTACCTGTTTCGTCTTCCCCCAATCCAACGTCAAACGCCAATTGATCATTTGCAGAGCTCGCCGTTGTCAGACAAGTGAGAAACTAAATAAAAATATGGTAACATTTTGTCTTATTTTAATTATTATCATGGTGTTCTAATATGCTGTGGCGGAATAGTTCAATTGTACTAACAACTTTAAAGTGGTCGTTTTTTCTAATAATTAATAACTCAGGGGTAACTCAAACTATTATATAGTAGAGTAGGGAAAGATGGGACACCCTTTAGGACATAATATCTAAATATCCTGATTGTGTTTAAACAATTAACAACGGTCCATGGAAGTCGTGAGGACTCAGTTACACAATTCTTTGAATTTTCTTTGTTTACAACTTATTAAGACAAGAAAATAGAACAAAAAGGTGTCCCATCTTTCGCCACCCTATACTATATACTAATATATTAACAAGAAAATATTTTCGAAATTCGGTCACTTGCACTTGGAGATAGTTTATGAGAAGTGACTTGTGCGAAATATAGTATAGAGTGGGGGATAATATCAAAATGTCCTATAAATCGTGTTTAAAACAATTAACAGCGGCTTATTGGAGTCGTGAAGATTTTTTTTATAATTTTTTTTTAATTTTTTTTAACGTTTTTCTTAATTCTTTGAATTGGTATATAATAATTCATATAACCGTACAACTGTAAAAGAAGATCATTTGTTATTAGAAACACGATCAGGAAATATTGGGTTTAGATGCCAACAGTATCCCATCTTGTTCTACAGTACTATAGGATAGCTCTATCAGTTACCGCTATTTTAGTCTAATCTGGAAGACATAAAATGGAACACGCTCTGTCTGTTAAAAACGTTTATAGAACAAGCACTCCATTTTCAGCTTATGCATTAAATTTCAAGTGTAAGGTACATACCATTCCGCTAAGTTCATGCTTTAACTGGATGGCATTTCCATACAACAACGTTCTGCTGTGAGTTGCCCCGCCTTCCGCCTGTTGAATATAAAACTTGTTTATACACTCGTGTTAATAAGCCTAGTATAATATAGTGCTGTGAGGTAAGATGGGACACCCTTAACGCATAACATCCAAATATCGTGATCGTGTTTTAAGCAATTAACAATGGTCTATGAGAGTTGTGAGGATATAGTTCTTTAAATGTTATCTGTTTATTACACAATGGGACGAGAAAATGGAATGAAAAGGTGTCCCATCTTCCCCACTATTAGAGTATAATGTAATAATATAGTATAGGCCATGTCTACTATCAAGTTAAAAATAAATTAGCGTCTTTGGTGCAACTTAGACACGGTGTGTATTCCACATTTTTGGTATATTATTAACTGTGCAAAAAACTGTTCGTCTTTATGACTCGTAAAACGGTATTCTGAAAACCTTATAAGCTGTGTTACAACCTATTTTATTCTCTTTTATGTCAAAACAAATGAGTCAAAAGTTGTTTATATTATTGACTTAAATTTTGAACAAAAATATCAAATAAACGTTAATAACATTCTAGTCTGCTTTATGAAATTCATTGTTTAGGAATATAATGTTGAAAGCAATATCTGTACTTAACATTATGTAACTTCGTCAGCACACAGCAATTAATGCAAGTAGTATAATATTATTCGCACTTAACAGAATTTTCATGCAAACATCAAGTAAACACAAACGTTCATTAATGAAACTATAACCAAAGAATATTTAATTCCATATCATGCTTGCAAATTTAATAAACCAAGTAAATTAAATAACCGGAAAAAAACTACATTCGAGAAACTCCGGGCAAGTTTTGCAAAAACCGGCTTGCCTGGGACTCGGTGCTCATTAAATCGGGTCTTATTTCTCTGTCATCGTCCATGTCAATACCAACCTACGTGTCACGTTAAATGTGAATGTAACTTGCTTTATCCTTGCGTGGCCGGAGCACGGTAGTTATAACACGGATGTTGTGTTTCATACACCTCGTGCCAGTTTAGGAGTTTCCACGTGTGTAATTTTGAGTTTTTTTCTCTGTGGCTGACAATTTAGACAACCCATAAAAGCCACTGGTGGAGCCATTGTTTTGCCAAAAAGGCCCATATATATACCCATAAATGGACAGGCCTTGAATTTGTTCATTATAGTTTAAAACTACATATATTTTTTTCATGTGTGTATTCGAACAGTTAAATTCCGAACTTAAGTATTATAGCATACCTCTTCACTTGCTAACAGTTCCTGTAATGCTCTCACTGACAATGCTTGAGATAAAACAAACACACAACGAGGCGCATCTGTTGGTTCAGCATCCTGTAAGAAATTCGATATAATCGTTATAGAAACTGTTACACTGTAGGTAAAAACGTTAAGGTCTCTGCAGTATCATTAGGATTTTTCAATATGAGATTTTGCTTACGTTGGTTCTATAGAATCCCAATAGACTTTTTTGGTGGGTTATGTCAGTGGATTATTGACGTTGCCTTTACAAACTTTTAAATGAACCTTTTGTTTAAGGTTTTCTACAATATGCTGCTCAATTTAAAATAAACGAGAAATTTCCTCCAATAAAGGATTTTACTTGAAGCTATTTGGACGGGGTATTTGTAATTCGTATGTCTTAACAGGACGACAAAAAACTACTTTATATAGAACTACAGGGTAAGTTGGGATACCGTTAGCACATAATTCCCATATTTCCTGATCATGTTTTAACAATTAACAACGTAGTTTTGGAGTCGCGGTGCTTCAAATATAATATATAATTCTGCAAATATTTTTTGTTTACCACGAAATGGGTCGAGAAAGGAGAATGGAAATGACAAGTCCCCATTTGCCGCACCGTACTATGAGTGATCTAATTAAATAGTGCCTAGAATGATTCATTCCATAATAATTTGATTTTTAACTCAAATATTTTTTAAACAAATAACGTTTAATTTGAACACATTAGCTATATACAGTAGTGGGGCAAGATGGGACACCTTTAGCACTTAATAAATATCCAAATAACCTGACCGTGTTATAAACAATTGACAACGGTCTACTTACTAAATGGGGTGGGAAAACAGAATGAAAAGGTGTCCCATCTTCTCCTACCCTACTATATGTTCAAATTAAACGAGCTGAAACAAAGTTTACAAACCACGGTATCCTGAGATGGTTCCACGTAACATAATCTGTTTCCAAATCCTTCTGCTGCAAGACAAACTTTACCTTGATCCTTTTGACGAACACATTGAAGATATATCGCATCATCCTAAAAATTAAAAACATATTAAACTGACATCAATATGTAACATTTGAACACTTTCTCGTTTTACTAACAGAAAACGTAGATCATTTCATAACCTATGGTAGGATGGGGTAAGATGGAACATATTTTTATTCTCTTTCGTCGTTCTTGCTAAACAAAATATATTTACAAAATAAATATTCGCTACCCCACACCTCTAAAAGGGCGTTGGTAATTGTTAAAAACACGTTCAAAAATATAGAATTTACGTGCTGACGGTATCCCATTTTACCCCACACGACTATTTATTAATTTCCCTTAAAATACCCTTATACATGCGCCAATTGAATATGCGCACGGTTAATGTAAAATAATATGTGACTTTGTCAGTACAAGTTGAACTTCACATTATTATAACTCACAGTTCGTAGAAAATGAACTTCCTCGTCATTGTCACAACTTTCCGCCATCTTTGTACTTCAACTAAATTTGTTTCGAGCAGATGAATGATGATTCAAAACAGCTTTATAAAAAGCTCTTTTGTTCCGGAGTATTAGACTTTCGTTACATTACGCAGCAGTATTGTCTTAAGGATCTTAATGTTTCTCGCACTAAAAACAATCTTTAATAAACCTTTTTAATGTTGACGAACTCCATTGGCTTCGCTAAAACCTACGCAACAAACCTTTACTTGTAAAACAATCCCCAGAGCACAAGAGTTTACTTGCTCAAGCGAGCGGGAGAAGGCAGCTTAATTAAGTTGCCCCTTGCCGCTGTCTGGCCTGAGATTCTCGTATCGCAGCATAATGGAAGTGAATCGATAAGCTCGACGTGTGGCAGACAACTTGAATACGCAGTTGTTGCAATCAATCAATGTAGGGCTGCATAACAGTTACGCATGCCACTTAACACCTTGATATTCGTTTACTACGTAATACGCCTGCGTCATAAATTAGCAACTTATGTCATTGTACCAACACAGCAGGATAAAGGAATGAAGCTGCATTTTGAGTATCCTTTTCTTTCCACAATATTTTTCTTACAGCGATTGGGCAATTAGAGTTGTACCAATGTTGTCTATACTTGCATCAACATTCTCCGTTTATTGTCCTTATATGATTCGCATTCCGTGCTAAAGATATAGTATGTTGTCTGCTAATAGGCTTACATCATAAGACTGAACTTTCCATAATAATCTACAGCTATAACCGTCAATAGATATGCGCGGATATTTTTAACTATAGTGCTGGCGCTGGATGAGATTGGGAAGAAGATTGAACCTTCACAAAAAATAACTTTTATAATAATGTTGTTGGGTAATATACATTATTTTTAAAATCTGATTCTGCATCTGTTGCGATAAATACATACAGCTGTTGGGTGAATTCGGAACTCATTCAATTTAGTGATTTGCAAACCCTTTGTAGTGTTTTGATACCTAATTTATCTGGCGCCGTGGCACAGTAGTTATAGGCGCGCCTGCATAAAAACCAAGGGTTACTGGTTTGAGGTTTGTCGCTGCTATCATAGTGAACCTATATGTATCCTTGCTATCGTAGTGAACCTATATGTAAGGGCAAGCCACGAAACAGCATTTGCTCCAACCTATTAGTGGTCACTGATGGGTTGCCTAAAATGTGTCAGTCACACACAAAAAAAACAAACACTTACAAAGTTACATACGTGGTAACTCGTGAGTCTGCACGGAGTCTAAAAAAACAGAACACCCGTTATAACGACAAAACACAGGAGAACGGGTGTAATTTTACAAATTTGAAAACACATAGGGTAAGACGTGAAAAATTAAAATTATTATTAATTTTGAATAATAAGTGAATTTGCTATTAGAATTACACGCAAATAATACGAAATGATACTGTGGGCTTTAAAACTCTAGCTTAAACATTATTTAGTTTATAGTAGGGTGGGGGAAGATGGGACACTTAAGCACATATTGCTAAATATTTCCAAAATTAAACTAGATGACGGTTTTTGGGTAATACCACGAATTAGTACTATCATTCCTTTATTAACTGACACCAATTTAATAAAATATAATAAAACAAACGAGGAGTTATTTAGCGATCCGCACAACAGGTGAAATTTTACAAATTCGAAAACACACAGGATAAGATGGGACAGTTTAAAATCGTTGTTAATTTTGATTAATAAGTGTATTTATAAATAGGAATATACGTAAATAACACGAAATAATACTGTACGCTTTGAAAATTTAGTCTAAACATTCTTTTTCTTGCCCTACTGCTTAAGTTTTTACATGTTACCTATACACATTGTTTAAACGACAATGGGTAATGTTCGAACATCAATGGAAAAATATTGTATCCTACAAATGTATATGAACTTGTAACATCAGAAAATTGATAATAACTGTTGATAATTTTTTTTATTATTGCTACAAATAGGGTATTACTACTCTGTTTTTGGCAGAAGCCACTTCTCATAAATTATCACCAAGTGCAAATGACCAAATTTCAAATATATATTTTCAAAATATTATCTTTTTTTTTATATCAGTATCTTATAGTTGAATAACCCCTGAGGTATAAATTACTAAATTAAAAGCAAATCTTTTAAAGTTTGGCAATGGAAATTTTATCGTTTTATTTTATGGCTGATAATTTAACCCATTAGTGACACTGGGTTGGAGCAACTGCCGTTAAGTGTCTTCCCCAAGGACACATACGCCCACAATGTTAGCAGCGTCCAGCCTTGAACCCGCCACCTCTGGGTTACAGACAGGCGCGCTAACCACTACACCACGGCGCCGGACAAACATATTTACATTAGCAGTATTCTGCAACTTGTAGTTAACCTATACCGAGTCTAACAGGCTGTGCTAGTTTCTTTGCCATGAATGAGGAATCTGACCAAAATTCAAAGCAAACGGCAAAGACCAACCATTGCGATGTTTCCACCACGACTTTAACTGACAGCATTTATACATCACAAGTTAACCTCCGAACTAAATTTTGTAAGTATTACGTACAAAACAATCAAAACACTGCAATGAAAAACATTTTCCCAAAACTGCCAAGTAACAACGACTTAAAGCAAATGGACTCTCGAATTGAAGAAGTTATCTACTCTCGATTACTCACTGGGCATAATCGCCTGAATGGGCACCTAAACCGTATCGGCCTATACATGAAAATGGACAATGCCCAAGATGCAACGTCAACGAGACGGCTGAACATTTATTAATTTCCTGTATTAACACCGCAAACGTAACAGTTATGTTAAAAACATTATGTTCTGAAATGAAACTACCTCATAATTTTAACACACTGCTAACTGACAACGCTCTTATTAAACATACAATTTCCTTTTTTAGAGCATTAAATCGTCTTTAGAAACAAGATCACCTGATTACTATTTATTTATTTATTTATCAATTTCTGTTGTTTTCTTAAATGTTACTGACTCGTATAAATTATTCTGAATATAGACAAACCAATGATGATATATTTAGTGTTAAAGTAATGAAATTCTGTCATTTTACCGGTATATTGCTTTCGCCAAAACCTAATCACCAAAAAGTAGACTAAATTCCTTTTTTCGGTTATCGTCAAGCTTTTGTACAATTTTCTGTCATGTATTCGGTGTAAAAAACCGAAAGGTTAAATGCACCAAAATATAATAATAATAATTTCTTTGCCATGTAAGCTCTATATATATAACGTTAAACCGATATTTTTTGTTGTTGTTTTTATCTCAAATTAAAGTCATATTGACCCCTGCCTATTTTCTCCATGCTTATATCTCAGTGTTTTTTTTACAAAACTAAAACTAGTTTTATGAGACAAAATCAAACTGTATGAAATATTCAAGGTTGTTTTATGAAGCTATGAAACTAGTTTAATCGTTCGCACACGCAAACTAAAAAAATCATCGGCTTTACTATGATTTAGCGAGCATTAAAAAAATGCACCTTACTATTTCGCATTTTTTACCCGTTCAAAGTATACTGTTTCTATTTTACATATTTTTTTAATATTTAAAAACAGTAATCCGCTTTGACGGGCGTTTTATAAAGTCGTGATAATACTGTCGAATAATTCTGTAACCTTATTTTCCTGAATATCATTAAACGGGGGTCCGTAAAAAGAAAATTAATAAAAAGTCCCGTCTGACAAAGTGTCAGATCTTCCCCCACCCTACTATATAACCATCTTGTAGGTTATAGTTTAACGGTTAGCCAGAATAATGGGATAATTATGACATTATAGGGAAAGGACAAAACTCTCAAACAATAGGGTGACAGATTTTGTTATTTTATTTCTTTCTCGGGAACGTTTAGCTAAAAAGTGTTTTTTTTTTAAACAGTAGTTCACCCTACACTGATTATTTGATTCTATTTAAATCAGAGAATTACGAAGCCATTCAAGCGAAATAAATACATTTTATATTATACAAATTGCTTGACTTGGTATCTGTTTCGTTTTTGATGCTTATTGTATTTTGGACTGTTTGATTAAAGGTTGAATGTGACCGTACATTGGACTGTTTAAATAAATAATGAAATCATTATAAAATCCTCTCTGGCCCACACAGCGTTTCAGGCATGTTCTCTTGTGTGTTTATTGTAGGCCTGTCACAGACGAAGAAGCTACTATGTATCATGTATGTATACTGTTATATTTGTTTATTTAATTTTTTATTGTAGTTCAATAAACAATTAAGGTTGTATACGCCACATTCAGCAGCGGTAGTATAGTATATAGCCTTGCAGGGTGAGGGACACTTTTTCATACTATTTTCTTCTCTTATTTTGTAGTAAACAAAGAACATTCCAAGAATTATAAAACCGTATCCTCACGACTCCCGTAGACCGTTGTTAGTTGTTTAAAACATGGTCAGGATATTTAAATATAACGTGCTTCTTTTTCGATAGGTGTCCCATCCACCCCACAGTAGCCTACTATATAACTGAAGACAAAACATGTTTATCCTTTCTTTTTTAGGTTACTTATATGGGAAGTCGATTGATGTCTTCTCGCAAATATGCCATGTTTATCTGTCTGACCGCATTAGGTTTAACTACCACTTACCGCGTCTCTGAAAAGACAAACATTCCGACCAATTTTCAGTCAAATAAAAGAGTTAGTGAGGTAAAACACTCAGAGTCACAGTCAGTTGAGGTTAATTTTCAAAATTTACTACAGCAGTATCTAAAACTTCCATTTGGATCTAAAATATGGAGAAAGTTTTATCCCGAGGTGGATGTACTGTTAAGTTTAATAGAGGACAACAAGTTAAAATGGCCAGCTCCTATTACAAAAACGACATTCGCCAAATTCACGGAACTTTCGGTGGAGAATCGTGCTGAAGGATACACAGTGGGGGATACTGTTTTCGCAACAATAGAAGCAAAGAACGGACTAGGAGAGAGGAAACAACATGGCGGGGATTACTTTTACTGCAGGTGGGTTAACTTCAAATTCCCCTTGTATATTTTTTAATATGTAGGTAAAGCGTTGAAGGCTCTTCGCTGCTACCATTGTTGGCGTTTGTGTCCTTGGCCAAGACATTTAACGGCAATAATTGCTCCAACCCAGTGGTCACTAATGAATTGTCCAAATTATCAGCCACACATAAAAAATAAAAAAATCCTCCTAAAATAAATCGTCCACAAAGCTACATACGTGATAAAAGCTGGCACGAGGTGTACGAAACCCTTGTTATAATCATTGCTATGTTTTCCGACGCAAGGATCCAGCAAGTTACATTTATTCTTCATTTATTTGACTTTCGTCTCCAGATTAATGAGCACAAATAGGAAGGGCGATATATTGGGAACTGGTATAGCGTGTGACATAATTGATCACGGCAATGGATTTTACATCGCATCCGCCCCACTGCTGTGGCCGGGTAGTTCAACGTTGTTCGTGGACCTTGTACATTCAAGCGAAGCCGTTGCGGCGCTTGTTTTGGAAAGTGCAGCAAGCTCCGCCAAAGGCGTTCATTTTGTTTCCACGTATCCCTCTGGAGAGGAAGTCGACTGTAATGTTGGCTTACGGCCAAATTTGGGGTGAACATACTTTAACGTTAGTTTGTAAATGCAATTCCACCATCACAGTTGGGTAGCCGCCTAACTCATAGAGGTTATGGCCTTAAGGCTTATACCATGGTGGGCGTATGTGTTCTTGAGCAAGACACTTAACGACAACTGCTCCAACCCAGTGGTCACAAATGAGTTGTCTAAGTTATCAGCCATACATAAAAATAATAATAATAAAAAATCATTACCTTAAAATTTCGTAAGCTGGCACGAGGTGTATGAAGCAGAACACCCATCCATGTTATAACGCAAATAGTTTTCCGGCCACACGAAGACAAAGTAAGTTACATCATTCATCTTATCCCACTTTTTTCGCAGTCGGTCTTTGTGCAATCTTTCCCAGCCTGAAAAAGGTTCTTCGTGGTTTTGTTATTCCGATAGTGCAGGAAACTGTCCAAATGTAACTTATACGGAAACCAGATACGACAACCGAGTTTCGTTTGTTGGAACAACTCCACTGTTTAACCGAGCAACCAATTTCAAAGTCCCAATAAAAATGCAGGGAAATGTAATTCAAGCTAAGGGTTCAACATATACGAGTGATTTATTGAAAGCATTGCCAGAGTGTAAAACAGAAACTGGCATGTCAGAAAGATCGTTTAAAAACAAAGCTGGTTACCAAAGTGGATTTTATCTGAACGGTCAGTGGCGTTCTCTTCAATGCAAACCACGCCTTACCCCGTTGTCACCTGAACAATGTTTAAAAAATAAAGTGATTTATTGTCTTGGCGATTCTACTACGAGGCAATGGTATTTTGCATTAAGGAAATATCTAAAACTAAATGACAACCCGACCAAAATGCGAAGAAAACCTAACCAGCAAATTTGGCAAGTTCCCCGCGTTGGGTACCGACCTAGTCACAAC
Organism: Ciona robusta; assembly: GCF_009617815.1. Taxonomy (NCBI): domain Eukaryota; kingdom Metazoa; phylum Chordata; class Ascidiacea; order Phlebobranchia; family Cionidae; genus Ciona; species Ciona robusta. Next base: position 3,107,093 of record NC_143245.1, on the reverse strand, counting down.
ATAACTGTCTATTACAGAGCCCATGGGCTACCTTTGCATAACCATGGACCTCCAGAGTCACAAACTTTTATTGTGGATACTTTGAAAGAAATCGGCACGGCTAACGGGGAAAATACTTTCGTTGTGATAAATCTAGCTTTACATTTCCAACTGGTAGACCCTATCTTCTACATACAAAGATTACAAGCTGTAAGGAGTGCTATACTTGAACTCCAGCGACGCACACCTGGTGTTAGAGTATTTATACGCGGTTGCATCAGACATAGAAATACAATAAAAGTTGTGCCAACAGAATGGTATAGTTATAGACTTAACAACATCCTCCGAAAAACATTCGCATCGTTACCGGGTGTAGGTTTTATTGATGTGTGGTCCATGACAACTGTGTTCCCGAACCTTGGAGATATACATCCCACAGCCAAAAGAGTTTTGGATCATGTGCGACTGTTTATGTCATACTTCTGTTAAAACAGACTTGGATTTAATATTTAGTCAATACTTAATATTTTTAAATATCCATTTGTTAGTATCTTGCTGCTGCTTCTATACTTGGATATTTCGTAAATATTGGGAAAAGAATAATTGTACTATTATATCGTTGTTTGTAATGGTTTCATTTTTGATACATCCGAATGAAAGCAGTAATGTTAAAAAAATGATCAAGGTATGCTAAAGAATGAAGACTAGAAACATAGACCAAATAGGGTAACTGAGTTGAGTTATAGGGTTGGAATTCGCAGTTTATTTTACTGTAATGCGAATTCAGTGTGTATTGCTTATAACACTCTATAGTAGGATGGTGGAAGGTGGGACACCTTTTCGTTCCATTTTCTCGTCCCATTTGGTATTAAACAAAGAAAATTCAAAGAAATATAAAATCATATCCCAACGACTCCCAGCATAAACCATTGTTAATTGTGTAACGATGAAAAACTAATTCAGGACAATTAGGTGTTTGTACCGAAATTTAAAAAAGTCTTGTCTGACAAAGTGTCCCATCTTTCCCAAAACAAAAAAGTACAGGGTAGATTATTCTGCCTACAGCTACACCCTGGCAGTGCTACAGGCAGTTGTGCAGATGCGGTCGATAATCTTTAAGAAGTAATCTGGGACCTCATTCATCCGCGTTCCCTCCAAAAACGGGCTCTTCCGAAAAGCATTTGACAGCATACACATAGTTTCCCGCGACCCTGGTGTATGTTGTCTTTGCTGGTCGGTTCTCTTAGGTACACGTCAAAAACAAACGTTGTCCTTTAGCTGTGATAACGGCGAGTCGTGAATTCACACACGCTCTACATACATCAGCAATACACCTTTAAAAGATGTACATGTTATGGTCCCACTACAAAGTAATATGTACCGATAATGGTTGCTTAAAATTTCCTGCATACTATACTGTAAGATTACCTTGCAGTAGTACACAAAGCCTTATTAGATTTTCACCGAGCAACGATTGTATACAAAACAGACAGCCATGTAACTGTCAAACAAATATTAAAACTAAAAATCTGACCAGAAAACGGTTAGATAGCTTGGTTTATAATGTCGTCGGTGGTAAAGGCAGTCGTATTTCAATTTTTAAGTGGAATAAAAGATTCAATACTTGGAGTTGTTTTGATATATTCTCTTGACAAAAATATTCAGAATCATCAAAGAAAACAACAACAAAAGGCACAAGAAGAAAACAAACTTAATATCAGAAGAACAAGCAGTTCAGGTGAAACTTGTGCATTTCATTCTTTTTATAATGAGTATAGTATTCAACCATATAGTGTAAAATTATTTGCATGTTTTTAAATATGTTGTTTCTAGGGATGCACATTACAGAATAATTAGGTATTCTAGGATATCCTAGAATACTTTAATTCGAATCTAGAATTCCGAATCTTTTTATATTTATAGGAAAAAAAAATTTTACCCACAAAAGTCAGTTTATTGACCCTTTCATAACAGCCTTGTTGGATCTTGAGTTGTAAAATGATCAAAAATTGTACTATTGGGTAACCAAGGTGATCCTAGAATACAGATATTTTAGCGGCCATTTTCGATACCTTCTACTGGTGCCACCAACCTAAAATTTGGACACTGTACTAACTAGACCCCAGCGGTACCGAATCTAAAATAAAAAATAAAAATTTCGAAAAAATATTAATTATGAATATTAATATTCGTCATAAAAACATATTTATAGAATTTTCTCCCGTTCCAGCTTCGAATATGTTATAGCGCTACGTAATAGCTACAAAATGAAACATTATTTTTTTTAAAAAAGTGCGGGGATAGATGTTAAATATAAAAAAGTATGATCATAACTTGAATCATATAAATATTATATTTTCGATTTTTTTTGCGAAAATATAACTCACGCATACATCTATGTAGGTCACTAGCATGTTATCCCCATCGAAAAAAAAATTAATTTCAATTTTTTTTTATAACTGAATATTAATATTCGTCATAAAAACATATTTATAGAATTTTCTCCCGATCCAGCTTCGAATATGTTATAGCGCTACGTAATACCTAAAAAATGAAACATCATTTTCTTCAAAAAAGTGCGGGGAAGGGTTCAGAATACAAACAAGTATGAGGGTCATAACCCGAATCATACAAGTATTAAATTTTAAAATATTTCGGCGAAAATATAACTTACGCATGCATCCATGTAGGTCACTCACATGTTATCCCCATCAAAAAAAAAATAATTTCAACTTTTTTTTATAACTGAATATTAATATTTGTCATAAAAACATATTTATAGAATTTTCTCCCGATCCAGCTTCGAATATGTTATAGCGCTACGTAATACCTAAAAAATAAAACATCATTTTTTTCAAAAAAGTGCGGGGAAGGGTTCAGAATACAAACAAGTATGGTCATAACTTGAATCATATAAATATTAAATTTTCGATTTTTTTCGCGAAAATATAACTTACGCATACATCTATGTAGGTCACTAGCATGTTATCCCCATCGAAAAAATAATTAATTTAATTTTTATTTTAAATTTGAATATTAATATTCGTCATAAAAATATATTTATGAAATTTTCTCCCGATCCAGCTTCGAATATGTTATAGCGCTACGTAATACCTAAAAAATGAAACATAATTTTCTTCAAAAAAGTGCGGGGATGGATGTTAAATATTGCGGAGAGTATTAATTACTCGTATTTTGGGTTATTTACGGTTATCCTGTCCGTACTTACGTACCTGGAAATATACCAAGAATGTTAATTTATTTGTTTCAATTAATACAAAGGATTGTTTGTTCTTGAAGCCTCTAAGATTAGCGCCTTTTATTGATAGGCTCGATCGAATTATCGCAGACAATAATAAATGTCTAAAGGAAAGGAAGATAAACCTGTTTGTTTTAGAAACGCCTGAAGTAGAGGTGCAAGGTCGCTTTCGCCCATATTATGATAATCTTTGCACCTCCGTTATTTAAATTGGCGAATGTGTTCATCTTTGGCTTTTAAAGAGTTTTAACGCTGTTGGTAAGGTCCACCAAGAGAGGAGTTTTGTGCAGTTGTAATCCAAACACTTTACTCTAATTTTGTTATAAAAACATTTATGTGGATTAATATGTACTATTTTTGCGTTCGTGCAAAAAAAATATATAAACACGAAATTCGAGTAATTAATACTCTCCGCAATATTTAACATCCATCCCCGCACTTTTTTAAAGAAAATAATGTTTCATTTTGTAGCTATTACGTAGCGCTATAACATATTCGAAGCTGGAACGGGAGAAAATTCTATAAATATGTTTTTATGACGAATATTAATATTCAGTTATAAAAAAAAAATTGAAATTAATTTTTTTTTCGATGGGGATAACATGTGAGTGACCTACATGGATGCATGCGTAAGTTATATTTTCGCCGAAATATTTTAAAATTTAATACTTGTATGATTCGGGTTATGACCCTCATACTTGTTTGTATTCTGAACCCTTCCCCGCACTTTTTTGAAAAAAATGATGTTTTATTTTTTAGGTATTACGTAGCGCTATAACATATTCGAAGCTGGATCGGGAGAAAATTTCATAAATATATTTTTATGACGAATATTAATATTCAAATTTAAAATAAAAATTAAATTAATTATTTTTTCGATGGGGATAACATGCTAGTGACCTACATAGATGTATGCGTAAGTTATATTTTCGCGAAAAAAATCGAAAATTTAATATTTATATGATTCAAGTTATGACCATACTTGTTTGTATTCTGAACCCTTCCCCGCACTTTTTTGAAAAAAATGATGTTTTATTTTTTAGGTATTACGTAGCGCTATAACATATTCGAAGCTGGATCGGGAGAAAATTCTATAAATATGTTTTTATGACAAATATTAATATTCAGTTATAAAAAAAAGTTGAAATTATTTTTTTTTTGATGGGGATAACATGTGAGTGACCTACATGGATGCATGCGTAAGTTATATTTTCGCCGAAATATTTTAAAATTTAATACTTGTATGATTCGGGTTATGACCCTCATACTTGTTTGTATTCTGAACCCTTCCCCGCACTTTTTTGAAGAAAATGATGTTTCATTTTTTAGGTATTACGTAGCGCTATAACATATTCGAAGCTGGATCGGGAGAAAATTCTATAAATATGTTTTTATGACGAATATTAATATTCAGTTATAAAAAAAAATTGAAATTAATTTTTTTTTCGATGGGGATAACATGCTAGTGACCTACATAGATGTATGCGTGAGTTATATTTTCGCCGAAATATTTTAAAATTTAATACTTGTATGATTCGGGTTATGACCCTCATACTTGTTTGTATTCTGAACCCTTCCCCGCACTTTTTTGAAGAAAATGATGTTTCATTTTTTAGGTATTACGTAGCGCTATAACATATTCGAAGCTGGATCGGGAGAAAATTCTATAAATATGTTTTTATGACGAATATTAATATTCAGTTATAAAAAAAAATTGAAATTAATTTTTTTTTCGATGGGGATAACATGCTAGTGACCTACATAGATGTATGCGTGAGTTATATTTTCGCAAAAAAAATCGAAAATATAATATTTATATGATTCAAGTTATGATCATACTTTTTTATATTTAACATCTATCCCCGCACTTTTTTTAAAAAAATAATGTTTCATTTTGTAGCTATTACGTAGCGCTATAACATATTCGAAGCTGGAACGGGAGAAAATTCTATAAATATGTTTTTATGACGAATATTAATATTCATAATTAATATTTTTTCGAAATTTTTATTTTTTATTTTAGATTCGGTACCGCTGGGGTCTAGTTAGTACAGTGTCCAAATTTTAGGTTGGTGGCACCAGTAGAAGGTATCGAAAATGGCCGCTAAAATATCTGTATTCTAGGATCACCTTGGTTATTGGGTAGGGTTGCACATTACAGAATTTCGAATCCGTGAGATTCGAATCCTTTTGTATTCGAATCTAATTACGGGATTCGGTATTCTGTTTAATGACGTAATTACAGGTCATCTCATATACTATATTATCAATTTTTGAAACTTATTAATTTTGAAAAAAAAATATTTTTGTGTTTGTGGGACTTTCAAGAGTAAACGTTTCGTAACGTCTTTTCATAGCCTGCTATACGTTTCATGACGCAAAAACTACCCAATAGTACAATTTTTGATCATTTTACAGCTCATGTTCCAACAAGGCTGGTATGAAAGAGTCAATAAACTGACTTATGTGGGTAAAATTATTTTTTCCTATAAATATAAAAAGATTCGAAATTCTAGATTCGGAATTCTAGATTCGAAATAAAGTATTCCAGGATATCCTAGAATACCTAATTATTCTGTAATGTGCATCCCTACTATTGGGTAGTTTTTGCGTCATGAAACGTATAGCAGGCTATGAAAAGACGTTACGAAACGTTTACTCTCGAAAGTCCCACAAACACAAAAATATTTTTTTTCAAAATTAATAACCTTCAAAAATTGTTAATATAGTATATGAGATGACGTGTAATGACGTCATTAAACAGAATACCGAATCCCGTAATTAGATTCGAATCTCATGGATTCGAAATTCTGTAATGTGCATCCCTAGTTGTTTCCTTTTGCGTGTTAGTATTTCTTTAACTGGTGACCAGTTAAAAATATGGTCTTTAAATGATCCTTAGGTTTGATCAAAACCCAATGTGTTACTTTATTTTAAAAATTTTGCCAGTGTAGGTCGCCTTGCCCGCGACCGTGTGCCTGCGAGATTTCGCATGTGCAAGACAGTTATTTTTCATGTGTTTACCTGCTATAATTAAAAATTGGTGTGCAAGCACATACACTTCCAAGTTACATTAGGAAACTACTTAATTTGATACAGGTTTGGTTTATTGTGGCTGCATAACCAGTAGTTTGTAAACAAAGTTCCCCATGCACCTTCTCTAAAGACTAGGGCCAAGCTTTGTCATTATTGTCATAATGTCACAATAGCGATATTTTATGTAAGGTAGAATAGAATAAGCTTGCATTTCGCACTGTTTTGACCAACTAATTTAAGGAATCCACCAGTAAACTTAAACTAAACCCATAGCAAATTGACTAATCTAAAAGAGTGAAGAGGATTCATTTCTTCACTATCACTAAACATATTTAGATGCATTCCGATGACTTGTGAAGTAATAATCGAACCTTTGTTTAATTCATGATGGATCCGCTAAAATCTGGTGATGTCGCACTTATTTAAAAATAACTTTCAATAAAGAAAATTTTATACAAGGAGTGTCACATGTCAGTAAGCCATAAAGGACATTTGTGACATTTTTTTTTTCAGTGGTCACCAGCCAAAGAATTGTAATTCATATTTTAGTTGTTTAAATAATGTTTTCTTAAAAAAGTAATGTTTAACGTTTGTGTTGGCTTATTCTCATATATTTATCCTAAAAGAGTGGTAGAACGCATATAAGAATTAATAATTTGTTAAACAACAGTCCTGTTCTAAAGTGTTTATATAAAGCAAATATTATATTATCAATACTTTTCCTGGAAATTCTGTTACACTGCCTTCTTAAACACTTGATTACCAACTCTTCTTAAACATTTATTACCAAAATATTTCTAATACTACTTTTATATTGAAATACTAATTATCCATCCCAAGTACGAGTCAGTAAACAAGGGGCATAGGCATAGCAGCATAGGGTGGGGTAAGAGATGTAACACACTCGTCAGCCAAATGAAAACAAAATTATTCAATTTCTTTTTAACAAAAAAAACGTTCTCTTATTCCTTAAATGTAAACGTTGTATTCATTGTTTTAGTTGAAAATGGAGGAAAAAGAAAGAATCCACGAGTTTTGGGAAGAATTTGCATGAGCTCTGCTTTAGCATCTTTTGTGTGGATTAGTATTTGGATATTCAGTGTATACGTACTACCCATGCTACATTATTATACTAAGGTTGGTGGAAATGTTAAACAAAATTTCCTAATGAATAAGTTTAAAAAATAGGGTAGTTCAGTATAACAGATTATGGATATTTTTACTTCGCAGTTGCTCATTAGTGTAGTATTGGAAGGAGAAGAAACAAGTAAAACATATGAGGGGATTTGGGTTTACGTTGAAATGATTCTTCACTATACATTTTCGGCTTTATGGGTTTTGCCACTGTATATTCTCAGCAAAGCTATCAATGGATTCTGGTTTGCAGATGTTTCTGACAGTGTTTATAGGTTTGTGCATGGCCAACCACGTTCATTCCCTTCCATAAGCCTTGCTGTAGCCGACTTTATTTATAGTATTTTAGTAGAAACTGCTTTTTTGTTACAAGCAAACCTTGTATCCCACATTCCACTTGAAGGTGTGAATCAATTATTGTACACCATGCATATATGTATGCTGTATGCATTATATGCATTTGAATACAAATGGTTCAACATGGGCATTGAATTAAAGCTTCGTCTTCAATTAGTTGACCGGCATTGGCCATATTTTTGTGGTTTTGGACTCCCTTTGTTTATAATGACAAACATGGTGTTTAGTTATTACCCTGTTGTGGTTAGTGCTTGTATATTCTCTATCGCATTTCCTTTCTTTATTGTCAGTGGAACACAAGCCTCCACACCCCCTATCCCTGCCACTATACAATTACGCATTTTTGAACCGGCTGCAATGTTATGCAGTTATCTGTTCAGCTCATCTATCAGGAGCAGAAACTCAGGATCAGTGCAATACCAAACATAGTGTTAACTAAATAGTTTGTGTTTCCCAGAACTTTATCTAATTATTAGTCAGAACCGGTAAATTGCTGGCAAGTTTTTATTTGATCAAATGTTCATTACAATAAATTCAAAAAATGTACTTGTGTATTTTATCATGGCACGTATTTGTACTTATACTGTGTAGATACTTAACGGCAATTGCTTTAACCAGTTGTCCCGTTGTCTAATTACTCATAAACATAAACGAAAGTGTAAACAAACCAAGATTTCAGCATAAACGTAAACAAAGAAAGAGTAATAATTTTTAGAGATGACGGCAGGTGGCGTACCATCGAGTTAAACAAACCCACCGTGTATGATGCGGTTCACAGGAATAACAGTATGCTAGCTTTGGTTTGTAACTTATGTGGGTCAAGTTTGGTATCGTTGTTTTAACCAATTTTTTATTGCGGCAACCAACGAATGAAAGAATACAACCTGGGTTGTATTCTCGTCTATCATATAGTAGGATACACTAAAGATGTCCCGTCTTTCCCCACGCTACTATATATATAGTGTTGCGGGAGAAGATAGGACACCTTTTCATTCTATTTTCTCGTCCTATTTTGTAGGAGACAAAGGATATTTAAAGTATTATAAAAACCGCATCCTCACGGCCCCCACAGACCGTTGGTAAATGTTTAAAACACGACCAGAATATTGGGCTATTATATGCTAGAGGTGTTCCGCCTTCTCCAACAGTACTAAATAAACTATTTGCCGCCTAAATTTACGGCCTCCACGAGCTTGGTAATGACTTGCTGGTAGCAAAATGGCGATGTTTTTAAGGACACAATTCTATATTTTATCCGGTTGTACCATATAGTTACCTTCACTTATTTCCGAACGCCTGGTGGTGCTGCAGAGCTTGAATACACAAAACATATTCACTACCAGCAGATTACACAACGAATCAATTATTCTAATGCACACTTACACCTACCATTACCGTGTCACATTGTTTAAGCAATTGATTAAAATGTCAGGAATCCTTCATCATCGGTTTATTGTCTGATCACTTTTCACATTGTTCCGCATAAACGGCGTCTCACTAATGATATAATTGCCGACCGATTGCGACTCTAATTTGACAGCGACGCCAGTAACTTGAATGATGATGGTAATGCCACCGCCAATATTAACAACGATGGTAACACAGCCAACAAGCTAAAGAATCAAAATAACAGTTCGAGTGAGACGTAAGTAGTTAAAAATTGGGCTATTAGAGTGAAAATAGATATCAAATGTACGATTTCGGTATATTTTAACTCATGTTATACAATTGCATTTTGAAAATAATAACAGACATTGGATTCATGCATCCTGACCGTGTTTTAAACAATTAGCATCGGTCTTAGGGAGTCGTGAGGATACGGTTGTATAATTCTCTGAACGTTCATTGTTTACTACCAAACGTGACGAGAATTTAGAATGAAAGGTGTCCCATCTTCTCCTGCCCTTCTACAAAGTTAGTATAGACCAAGTTAGGAAACGGCGCTCGTGTCCGCCATTACGGAGCCCACAGAGCGTCAATCGCCTATACAAATGCATGGTCGGCATGTGTTTATTTAGTTCTTGTAAGCGATACAAAGCTAGAAAACACGTATAACGGTTGTTTTAACATTTAAAATATAATTTCTAATATAAATCTTGTTATATAATATTAAATCTAGGAATTAATGTGAAGTAAATTAATATTTTGACTGTTTTTCGGCGTACAGTGTGGTTTAACAGGGTACTTTTCGTTGGCGATTAAGACTAGCATCAATCAGCTTAGTTTACATAATAGTATATGATCATACCTACGAATCTACAGAGCCATTCTTTACTACATTTATAATCCAACATGAGTGGACATGCAGCTCCAAACTGCTTAAGTACTAGCAGATAAGGTGTTCGCGTTTTCCGATTTCATAAAGACCCGTAACGCAAAAAAGGTAGCTTACTAATTCAAGCAGAGGACCAAAAATAGTAACTTAGTATTGTTTTCCTCAATGTTACTTCGATATTAGGCAAATTTTACAAAGATACCTTAAGTTTCGTTGCCGGGTATACGTGTTAAGTTTGTGAGCCAAAAAGTAAAATCACGGCAATTTACATGCAAAACTGCAGCTAGATACACCAGTTTATGGTAATGTTATGCGTTTGTATTTATGGTAATGTTATTTTTGTTTGTATTTTTATATTTTAAACATGTTCTTTTATGTTTTTGGTTAGTAAACCTGATATTTTCTGTTTTTTTTTACTCTTTAATCGATTGAGTGTTCAATAAAAGTTGATTATTTTTGTGAGGTTTATTATTGTGATTAGATATAACATTAGTAGAAAACCATTTTTACGCGCAGAAGTGCTTAGTTTTTAAAAAATCGCAATATTTAAACGAAAAACAGCACATAGCAATGATAAAATGCTATGTCGTGGGCTCCGTAATGGTGGCGACTATGACGTCATAGACGCGAGACAATGGATAACAAGACTCGTTGTTTTACAATCCGTTTCCCAACTTGGTCTATACTAACTTTGCCCTACTATAACGGCGTGGGAAAGACGGGACAGCTTTAGTAAATAATATAACAATATCCTGATCGTATTTTAAACAACTATAAATCAAAATGGTCTATGAAAGTTGTAAGGATACGGTATTTTAATTCTTTGAATGTTTCTTGTTTACCACCAAATTGGGTAGAGTAAAAAGTTGTCCCATCTTCCCCACCCTAGCTACTATATGTCCTTTATACAACATCCCTTTATTAAACATACCAGCATTAAAGGTTTTTAAACTTGATCATTTATCTAGTTAGTGGCCGTTTTGCATTCCGTGCACGAAAAATCTTAACAAGACGTGCCATAGTTGCGGTGCGCTGGTGTTTTGACTTGCACTGTTAGCTCTGTGTTGATATTCCCTTTTTGAAGTGGGCGACCACCACACACTGTACGCGCCACATTCGGCTCTGAAAGATGCTTTGACTCCGATGCTTTGATACCGTGACCGTCAACAATTCGAGGCAGCCAAGTGATCCTACACCGAGTTTGTCGCTAGTTACCAAACATAAGCTGTCACGCATAAATACTTTTTATTTGAACAACTAATATTCCCTAAATGTAACCTAATTCTGTAGCGCTAATGTGTTTCACGTCGCGCCTTTTCAAAGTAAAGTTAAATATAAGCAGCGACGGATGTTTGCATATCAAACGTTGCGTATTTGCACTTAGAATCGTAGTAGAAGAAAGTAGCATAAAATGGCAACGAAATTGCTTCACTTACTTGACAATTGGACTATATCCACTCTAAAATCTCTCTATAAATAAAACATACCAAGAACTATATACGGTTTGCAAAACCGCAAGAATAAAATCCATTTAGTTTTCGGAAAATATATCATATAGAACGTATATGCTTCACTGAAAGTTTTTTAAAAATATCGGGTATTTCACGATTATTGAACTTATTCTTTTAAACAAAATATGTGGTAATTTTGCAACACAAAATTTGGTGCGCCGTCGGAAAAACTTGCAGTTTCATTCAGTATATGAGAGCGGTTACCCGATTTTTGTGCCTTTACAGACTGCGTCGATGGCTATCATAACAATTAAGTATTTGATTTCGGATACGTGGTGGCCAGGTGAGACAACTCGTGTTACCACAGGTGCGTTCTTCTTCTCGGTTTATAAACCATCACGCGAGAACCCGGTCAGTAAAATTCCGCCTGTAATGAAAACTTCATTTGTGTTACATTTTGAAAGCGGTTTGGAGTAAATTACAAACTGGGAGTTCGTTGTGTGAAGTATATCACTCAATCTAAAATACGGAGCTCGTTTAAATGCCTACTTTGTTTTCGCAGAGTAAGTGCCATTTACGGTATACCAGACAAAAAGTTTAGTTTCAGGTAGTTGTTTAATTATTATTAATTAAGTGCGTGAGTTTTGTACGATACTTTTACCCAGCATCAATTTTACCAACTTTGCTACCAGGTTTAAAAAAAATCGAAAAACTCCTATGAAATTCGAAAACACCAGGTACGCTTTGACGTTTGCACAGATTTCATTTGGTAGAAAGTTAGAAATTAGATGCTCGGTGGGGCGTGACGGGCAAAGCGAAGAATGTTCAATTATTTCGCTGAGGTTTCGTCGTCGAGCCAGAGATCGAGACAGATCCGTTCACGTAATCAGACTGAACCGACTCAACAAATAACCGCTTTTTACGATTTGAGTGTTTAGGCTAGCGCAACTCTTCTTGTACTGCTCGGTGTATCAGGCTTACAAGTTTACAGTGAAGCTTAAGCGAATATAGTATGGGTGGTAGATACCAACAGCCTTGACATGGAATGGAAGATTTTAGTCGTGTTTTTCCTGGCAAGCACATTTTGGAACTGCCAAGGAATACCAGCAGTCACCAGTTTGTCACATTTCTCATTAAGGGGATTAAGAGATGTAAGTCTTTCGATTTGATTAATTTATCTTTAAATTATAGTTTTTAATAACTGATGTCGTGATTTCACTAATGTTATTACTCTAACATCCACGATGTGCATTCGGATGTGTGGCCAGTTTATGTTTACTTATTTTGCGGACATGTTTATCAATATATAGCCTGTTTCTTTCTGTCCATTAATTTATTTTCGAAAAAACAAGTAAGGGGAACAACTAAATATTTAAAACGTGAAAAATCATTTGACCATTTTTCTGTAAAGTTTTGTTTGTCCTACTGTTATTAATATTTTCTTTTTGTCACGTTCTAATTTGTCGCGCCATTCGATGATTTGTGTAAGCAACTGCGTGAATATGATTGTAAAATTAAGTCATATTTTACCAACAATTTCTCGGCTTTAACAGAGATCTTGCAACTGCGTAGCTGTTTTTTCTGTAATAAATTATACACGTATAATGTGGATAAGCAATGATATTTGTATTTGCTAACCGTTGACCTCGTTTTTGTCTCTGTTATACCATTGCGTATTGCCGCCAACAAAAGTTAATACCATGTGTAAGTTTTCGCTTACTCGATTTTAAAATGGCATCGGCGCCGAGCAGATTTTTGGTGAAGTTTTAAAGACTTGAATCACGCGTTCGTGGTTGCCACTCTCTCAGTATTGTTGGCACCATCCTCTCGTTGCGTCACTGTCCTTGTCAAGTGCGTGACGCAATCACTTTTACTAACGGAACTCATTGTGTGTTTGAATGTGAGTAGCAACCGATACCTTACGCTTAAGCGAAGTCCATTCCTTTCAAAAATGTAGTACCGTGAAGAAAGATGGGTTACCGGAAGCACCTAAATTCCATGTTTTCTGATCGCATTTTAGGACGAGAAAAGAGAATTTGTCCCACCTTACTCAACCTTATTATACGTTAGGAAATATCAGTTTTCGTACATGTGCGACTAACATTAACGTAACAGCAAATAGCAAAACCACATTACGTTTGAATAATGTCACGACCTAAAATATTGGATTATTTAACAAATCAGAGACAGTCGAAGGCGCCATATCTTGTCGGCGGTGTCGACGCCGCTACGTCTAACATTTCCCATTTTCGTATCTCGTTCTGTCTTTCTCTCATGCCACATTACTCGCTCTCACACAAACTAGACTGCACATAGGCAAAATTAGATATAAATTAGCTTTCCTTGTTATAGATATTGGTGTATTATTGTCCACTAAGTGTACAGTCAATAATACATATATTCAGCACCAATTCCGATCTAAATTTCGGCCAACAAGTAGAAAATTACATACTGCCTAATACAGGAGGTTTGTGAGTGTTATTAGGCAGTAACTCGATACTAAATGTTATGGTGCGCTGGAGCCCAGTTCGAAATCACGGCAAATCTCACCACATCTGTTCTGCCGCACAGATTTAGTTGGAAATATGACCAGATGCAGGCTTGATATCCCCACCAAAATTGCTAGACAGACTAATAACGTAATATATTCCAAGCACGATAGAATTCCGTCACGTATTCGGTTGGTTGTTTGTCGCAATTCTTGGACTGGTGTTTACTTAGTTATTTCCGCTACCACCCCGATGGTAGCTCTTTGCAAAATTAGATTGAATCGCTCAAATTTGTCTGCGATCGTTTATAAAGCGACCGACGCCACCTTTTTATAAGTTAATAAGCAGATCTTTTTTTTCATTAACATAATTATAATCGCTTTTTATATTAATTTTACCCATTTACGTGAACTCCACAGTCACATTACCAATGTCCGTAGCCTGTCTATTATATATTCTACTTCGACCAAAACGCCTCAACATTTTTTGTCCTGGTACAGGATTCGCACCACTTACCATAAATCCAAATTTTCCTTTCACGATCAAGATTAGCTTTCGATTTTAGGAGCGGTTTCCTTTGGTAGCTGCATGGTCAACACTCAACAGCGTGAATCGCACGCACATATACATCTTACATAAAAATCTAATCCTAAAAATGTTAAACAATTGTTTCGCAAATTATAATTATGTTTTTTTACAAGATGGTCACATTTCAAAGCAAATGCGGGTCGTGTCCCAGGGGACGAAAAAGAAAGTTCTGCGGAAGCGACGGAACAACTTTTCCTAGTTTTTGTGAAGCAAAAATGGCTCAATGCAATGACCCCCTGCTTGTAATTAAACGTGGAAAATGCAAGGGTAGGTTTATTTTACCTTATAACTTTTCGTTTGCATATTTACCCAACATATAATTACATAGCTGGTGAATTGATTGCAGTTTGAACTGTCTTTGGTGAAAAACGTAAAATTTACCTTACATCTTAATTTGCGAAATGTTTTATTAATACTGTTTACAAAACTGTACACTCCCAGGCAAAGATATATGTACGAAAGCGAGGACGCACGCAATACTTTCCCCATACATTGACTACTTGCCAATTTGTACACCCAACGGTAAATACGCATCACATCAGTGCTACGAAAAACCTGCGTATTGTATATGTGTCGACCCGGAAGGGAAAATGGTTCTTGGTTCTGCGCAAAGACGTGCCCAATTCGACTGCCCAGAAATTGGCGGTAAGCTGTAAATCTACAATTTCATGGTTGACTTATCAAATCAATCCGTTATGGAATATTAGCTTATCCGATATTTAAGTAACGTTTGCTGCCTTGCTGGATAATGGAGGTCTGTGTGAACTAACGGCAAATATGCGGTTTGGGCATTTTTGAAGGCGTTGGGTTTACAATTGTTTTTTTTCTGAATCTATTTAATTACTATATCGTTGTTGACACTTTACGTCGGCAACACGCGTGTCGTCCGGCCATACGTAATAAATATATCAAAACTTCTATTTTAAAAGTAAATATGTTAAAGCTGTTGTTAAAGAGTCCGGCCCACGGTTCTCATGGTTGCGCAGTTTTTTGCATAAGAATAAAGTTTTATGTCTACTGATGCTAAATTAACAGCTAGTTTGTGAAAATTCGCTTTAATTTAAAAGTTATGAACGTTTAAAAAATCAAATTTCAAAGTTGTAAAAAACGTCACTCGCGGGCACTGTGACGTCACAATGCAATATTTCGTTTATGGGGAAAACCCGGCCTATCAGCGGTTTATCGTTTATTGCTGCAGTTTTGATAGATAAGCAAATCATAACGTTTTTAAGGTATTAACAATACTTATGGCTTCAGCAACTTATTGGAAGTTATTTCCTAGGGATCAGTGTATAACCACACAAAATAGCCTACCAAGCTTAGTGGAGAATTAGTTTTTGTTACTTTCTAGGGTTCAGATTTTAAATTCTTTTTGTTTTTTCCCTATATGGCATAGACTATATTTATATCTGTATTTAAAGTTACCATATAGGAGTTTACCATAAGCAGAGTAATCATGCCTGATAGGTGCTGTGTTTAAAATAGCAAGACAAGATTGGCTGTAAAGCGATAAGTGCGTGTGTGTTTTCATTTTCAAAAGGAAGAGCGGGGCTTAGAAAAAAGCAAGCAACATTACATTGGTATGCTGGTCATCTCATATTTGTAGTGCACATTTTACTTCAGATCGCTTTACTATGATATGTTCTCATTAGGATATGCAAGGAAACTTGTTCGGATCAAGTAAGCAGCATGTATTTGGAGAGCGCAGAAGAACAGATCCACCATCTGGTACAAGCATTCTTTATTCAAAACAATGAAAATAATCCAATACTTAAATATGTATTTCCAGTAATGTTGAATGTACTTAATTTAAAACAACATAACTCTTGCAAGAATCACATTTTGTATGAAACAAGACCATTCAAAACTGAATGATGAAATATTCTTGCAAATGTTGTTGAACTGTCACTATAATGTTGAACCTTTCTGTTTTCATTTTTCAGTCATTCCCGTACCTACCAAACAAAGTTCTGATCAGCTGTGTAGCGATACTGTCTAAACAAAATAAACGCCATAAACATGTGATTGACCAACTTTTTGGTATGAAGGCCAACAATAAATACTATACTAGAGTAAATTGATTTCACTAAATTTGTATTCCATGCTCAGGTCTCAGTCAAGAATATAATATTTGCAACACATATCTGTTTACACAAATTTCAACAAATTCAGGAAAAAAGACAGTGCAACACTTTAAGCAACAGACTTATTAAATGTCACATTTTTTTAATAAATGCTATTCTTGGTCAACCCACCAAATTGTGTTGTTGATTTGCTCAGCTTCACTTATTTTCTATGGTCTTGGCCTGTCTACTTCCCCAACACTTGCTGGAAGTACAGGTTCAAACTGTAAAGGCTCAATACCTATTGCTAGTGGACTAGGATCTTCACTTATGTCACTTCATCAGATGAAATACTTATACCTGACTATACATCACACACTGACACTTTTACATCATTGTTAACTGACAAATTTAAATAGTGTAATACTCTGTAATACACTTACAAACAATGTTAAAAAATTTTAATTTTAAACTAAAATCAGGCCATGGCAATACTTAAGCATATTTCTTAATTTAAAAGTAACAGAAAATGCTATGTCGACGGTACACTCTGTTTTGCTGCAAACAGCAAAGCCTAAATCAGCTGATCGATTAGAAAAGATCGTGACGTAATTTACGTCATAGTGCCCGCGAGTGACGCAACAATAAGGGAATTTTTTGGGCACTTTTTAAAACGTTTTTTTGGCCAAACTAAATATTTTTTTCACAAAAAATTACCACAGATAGTATTTATTAAGTGTAAATTTTCATTTAAAACCAACTTGTATGAGCGTGGTCCAGACTCTTTAAACTTGTTGTTAAAACACGACCTTTGGCCAATGATTCGTTGATCGACCGAATTCATCTATAAGGAAACAATTTTAGATCCATGTTTTCCGGTGAGGAATGCCTGAAAAATTCGTCGATATCGGCTTGTCGTCAATAATAGGGGTTTTACTCAATCCGATAATTATGGTCACGATTTTGCTCCCGAAAGCATATTTCGGAAATTACACCTTAAGGTTGTGATCTCACAATAGCTATTTTATGGAAAATGAACGGTTCGAATTATATTGGAAGGCGAGGAGTGATAATTCTCAAACGAGATTGTCTGCAAGTGGATGACACAGCTGGTCGCTCCTATTATTAAAAGCAACTCCCTAACTTAGTGATGCCACCAACATTTTTAAAATATGCAAAAGTCGCCGCTATCTGTCTTACGGCAACACGAATAGTTTTCGCTGTAAATTTTCCGTTTAAATTTCACTGGTCAACACTGCACCTCATTCACGCCAAGAAAACAAAACAAACCAGATTCTCGCGATCGCTATTGTGACGTGTGGGAACAGGTGCCGTTTTTCGCAGTGCACCTGTTGTCCGCTTTTTTATTAAAACCTTCCGAAATACAGGATATAAAGCAATCAATGAGGACGACTTATTAACTTACAGCCCAATTGGTTAATTCCCGACCACGCCTTTATTATATTTGGTTTATTTGTGCAATATGTACAGTAGGTAAGGGGAAGACGGGACACCTTTAGCACATAGTATTCAAATATCCGGATCGTGTTTTCAAAAATTAACAACGATCTATATGGGAGTCGTCAGCATATGGTTTTACAATCCTTAGCGTTCTTTGTTTACTATCTAATGGGACGAGAAAATAGAATAAAAGAATGTTCTATTTGCCTCAAACCTACCATATTTGTACATTGCGGTTACGTTTCCTTTTTTGCACAAATTATACCATGACAGTTATGCGTTGCAATTTTCTAATCAATCTTTTTGTCCACAGGTCGTCGACTTTCTGGAAGGTCAGCAGGTAACTTTGCATTTCTAACATCTTCTCCTGGTCAGTTCTCATTTCATTTTAAGCCCCTTTTCACTCGCAGATAGCTGCACAGACGAAAATCTATTTGTATTGATGCAGAAGATTGAGAACATCGTGGTTCGTGAGCTACGGACTTTGAAGGTAACCGCAAGCACTTTTACTGAAATGAAAAAAATTAAATAAATTATATTAGTTGCTGATCACCAGCATCGGCAGAATGACATTTTTTCTAAATCTGCATTTTTTCGAATTTTAAGTTTCCCGACAAATGATACTCTAAGTGAAAGTTTTGTATAAAGCTGGTTTGAAACGTGTGATTGTTTTTGCAGGATACTCGTTGGTCACGTGCTCAGCGTCTCCACCGCGCACTTAACCACACTTTCAACAAAGTGGATCTCAATTCGGTTAGTTTAAATTAACTCTTAGTGTATTTTGTATAAAATATGAGACACAGTGTATAAAACAGTGCAAAATTATTTATGTGTATTTACAATGAAAAATATGGCAAATATTATGCGTGTAAGACAGTAAAATTTTGTGGTCAGAATTCCCAAATAAACTGGAAAGAACTACGTTCGCATTTGGAGCTGATGCACGCTGCCGAATGCGTGACGCTATTTGCCGACAGATGCGACGAAAACTTAAACAACGAGATTAACCTTACTGAATGGAGCAATTGTTTATTTAATTGTAAGTAGCTTTTGAAGGTATATCAAATTATATACTACTGTTAGAAAAATGGGGGAACCCTTAGTACATAAACCCGATTTTTACTAATCGCATTTTTAACATTCAACAACACTCTTTTAGAGTTGCGAGGCTACGATTTTATAATTCTGTAATTTTTCTTTATTTTACTACCAAATACGACGAGAAAATAGAACACATGTCCCGTCTTTGTTTATTTTTGGAATTGGAATAAATGTGGTTTCTTTTCCCCAGCTAATGTTATATGGTACTGTGGGGGAAGATGGGACACCTTTAACAATTATACCCAAATATCCTGATCAAGTTTTAAACAATTAACAATGGTCTATAGAAGTCGTGAGGATACGGTTTTATAATTCTTTGAATGTTCTTTGCCTACTACCAAATGGGACGAGAAAATAGATTGAAAAGGTGTCTCATCTTCCCCCACTGTACTGTACGTAGTGATTAAAACAATATATACATATATATATTACAGTGACCTTGGTGCCGATTGAGCCACCACCGTCCAGGCCCACAGAGTTGGACATACCATTGTCAAGTAGGTTTACATAATTGACTTGTTTAGTCATTCCTTTTTTATGTATCTTTCAAACAGCATATCTTGTATTATTGAACATCAACTATCATGCTGAGTTAAAGCTATAATAATCCTGTTAAATAGATTATATGGTGCACTAAATTCACTAAAAGGTAAAAGTAAATTCGCTAAAAAATGACTTTTGGTTGAAACATTTCTCAATACTCTATAGCTTATACCGCTACTTTCACGGCATAGTAGTTATAAAGTCTGTCTGAGGTTTTTATTAAGTTTAACAGCAGTGTAATCTGTATACGCCAGGTGGTCGAGACCCACCAAGACTAAATCCACCACCGAATTCTCAAGTAGGACAGTGTTACCTCGTGTACCTGAACGACGGGTGTTCAATTCCCTTCCAAACCATGGTTACATACGACAGATGCTGTAACGGTTTGGGTTCGGGTTGGGGTGCAAGCTGCTTGTCATGTGATCTCGGTAAGAAAAACCTGTGTTTGCGGATGAAATCGAAATTATATAACACATGTAATGTTTTCAGCTGAAAACCGGCGAAGGAACATTTACAAAGGTAAATCTTAATATTTTGTAATTTGAAAATACTGTCAAATTATTGTTTTACGTTGTTCAGATGCAGATTGCAGTGGTGCAATTTCAAATGAATTAAATTCACTCGTTTATCAATCTGTTATTCGTGAATACGCTCAAGCTGCTCCATTACAAGTGAGTGCTGTATTCAGTAGAACTTAAACATTTTAATTGTTTCACCATGTTGCTGTTTTGATCGTTTATTGTTTTGCATGGTTTGTTTATATATGAAGATATTATTTTACTCTTTTTGCATTTATTTGAATTCTAACGAAATATAATTTGTAAGTCATCAGTTACCGCAACGAGTCGTATCAACAGCGCTCTCGTGTGGAAGCATTCGCAACTGGACGTGAACGGGGTAAGAAATAAATAAAATATTCTTGGTTTACTACCAAGGACGAAAAATGCCCCATCCTACCCCATCCTACTATATGTTAATGTGGGGAAATATGGGACACCGTTTAATTTTGTTTTCTATAGTCCCATTTAATAGTAAACAAAGAACATTCAAAAAAATATTTAGCCGTATCCTCACGATTCCCAAAGACCGTTGTTAATTGTTTAAAAAATCGACCAGGATATTTGGATATTATGTGCTAAAGGTGTCCCGTCTTTCTCCAGGGTACAGTAAAATAAAAAACGTTATTAATCCCAGGACACCATGGTTAACTCACGAGAGTTAAAAATTTTCCGTCGTCGTCTGAGATCAGTTCTCTCGAAACAATGTTTTCGATATTTTGCTCGTCATTGTGACGTAGATCACAATCAAAGAATCGCACAAACAGAATGGTTAACATGCCTTACACCAGGTACTGTGACTTCAGATTGTTAACTTGGAATGTTATTTTTAAAATATTTAATCTTAAGAAAAACTGTGAGCTGTAACACATTTTTATCTAAGCCTCTAAGGTACTGCTACTCGAACCAAAAGACAGTTAAATTGTAGTTTGTTAATACTAACAAGTAGCCTTTTACACGTTTTGCTCTTTGGATTGTATAGGTATAGGTTATAGTTTTTCTTTTTTTTATCAAACTGTTGTTTACAGTATTGCCAACTGCGCCTGCTGTTTCAATCGGAAGTACTTCGACACAAACTTCAGGTAAACACATTAAAACATGCAAAGTTCTATGCATTTATATCTGTTGTAATATTTTTTAGAATCTTCACAAAGAAGTTGCCAAAGTGAAAGACAGAAACGATTACTTGAACGTAACAGCGCAAGTGACGTATTTGTACCACGGTGTGAAGGTAATATTTCATTACAGTAATTACTCAACCATGAATTATAGGTTGACGCATACCCACATTATTTAATATTTACCTTTCCGTTTGATTAATTTTATGGCGGCATCCATAACACATTGCGGCGTGTACTTGTTTTATAATTGGGATGGTGGTTGTGAGAAAATTTAATTTGATATGAAATGTTTTGAAACTTTGGGGTAGCAGAATGTCATTATATATTTTAGTTTAAACGTATGACAAATAGTGACATTTTTGTTTTGTAAGCCAAGTTTACTAAACTTATCGATGCGTCTATAGTAGGCTACTAGTCAGTGAAATAATATAAAATGGGACATGTTTTCATTCTCTTTTATCGTTTTGGTAGTAAACAAAGAATATTTTTTAGAATGAAATAACTCTCACGGCTCAACGAAAGTGTTGTTACCTGTTCAAAACATGACTATGATATATAAGATATAAATATGTGTAAACGGTATATATGATATAATATATCCTATCTTTTTCAACAGTATTATATTTTAGTTGCTTTCTGTTTTTTGGACCAGACAAGCATGCCTGTTAAATGTAATTTCTTAACAAACGTTTTTATTTTTTTAGGCGAGTTATTTAGTTTAGTCCAGTGTCACGCCAGTTCTGGATATTGTTGGTGTGTTGAAACAGATACTGGCAAACCAATCACTGGGACACCTATACGGTAGGATTTTGTTTGTCTTTCAGTGGTACTAAGAGTAATAATTTTCTAACTTTGCCCAATATTGAATAAATGTAACTTGCATTAACCTTGTGTGTCGAAAAAACGACAGTTATTGTAACATCGGTGTTCTGTTTATACCCCTCGTGTTCGCTTACAAGTTACCACGTATGTAACTTTGTAGAAGACTGTTTTTTTGTATGGCTGACAATTTAGATAACTCTTTAATGACCACTGGGTTAAACAATCACCGTGAAGGGTGAGCCTTTTTGGTAGTGAACAAAGAACATTTAATGAGTTAGAAAAACGTATCCCCAGGACTCCAACAGACTGTTGTTAATTCTCTAAGACACAATCAGGATATTTGGATATTACGTCCTAAAGGTCTTTTACAGTCGCGGGGCTACAGATTTGATTTTGATTTGATTCATCTTACCCCACAGTACTATAATTTTTTATTTTTTTATTTCTATGTTATTAATTAACCATTGTTTTGTTGGTTTCTAGAAATAGTAACACCACGCCTGATTGTTCACGTCACGACACTACTGTAGCGCCACCTAGCCGAAGTCATCCACCGCAGAGAATTCCAGGCAAGTCAATATTTCTATTCTCTAAGTTGATTGAATGTAAATTGATTTAAATTGTAAACTTATTTATCTTCGCGTGGTGGCGCATGGCCAGTCCATCTAACACGCGTGTTAAGCTTCATTAACCTTGTCCTCGCTTATGAGTTACCACACATTTTACTTTGTGGGTAGGCCTACCGTACTTAATCAAGTTTTTCCTTTAATTTTTGGTGTGTGGCTGAAAATTTAAACAACCCAATAAAGCAATGGCCTTAAAATGTTTTGCCCAACGATACTTACGTCTGTGCACCGACGGTAATGCACCGACAAGCCTTAAAACCAAGCAGGCGTGCTAACCTTTATGCCACGACGCATGCGTTTTCTCCTATTAAAGCTATTCATTTAATTTGTTAGGTTGCAAAAAAACGTCAGCATTCCTTGCTTCTCTTCGCACAGCATTGACGACACGATTAAGAGGATCTCCTGGGTAACACTTAATTAATATATTATTTTTTTAAAAATACTTTATATTCACAATTTTATAACATTTTAAAGTCACATTTTTTATATTTTATATTCACAAAACACAGTTTTGTTACACAATAACTATTTACAGTTCTGGTTCGGAGTGGCCAGCAGTTGTGGAATGGTTTTTCGATCTACTAGATAAAAACGAGGACGGCTTGTTAACCAAACGTGAAGCACGTTATATTAAAAAGAAGCTGAAGGGAAAGGTTACCCCGAAGAAATGCTTACGTCGCCTTCCAAAATATTGTGACAGAGATAAAAACAAAAAAGTTGGCAAAGCTGAATTTTTTGAATGCTTTCGCGTTACAACGGGTTAGTAACGGCCTTTAAATTATTTGGTTTTAATATTTTATTTTTATTCTTTTGTTTTAAAATGTTCTTTCTAATTTCAAAAGCGTCCAAATTCATTTTCTTAGCACATAATGCGTTACCTTGAAATATAGTTGGGTAGAAAAAGACGGTACCTGCTTTCATTTTCTTTTTTGTCCCATTTGGTAGTAAACAAAAAACTATTCACAGGAATATATAACTGTAGCCCCGCGACTGTAAAAGAGCGCTGTAAATTTGTCAGATATTTAGTTGTCAATGGTATCCAATCTTAATTAACCCAACAGTACTACAAAAACGTTTTAGGAATATATTTTTCCTTAAAACATATTTTTTCTTTAAATATTAACAACGGTCTATGGGAGTCGTAAAATACGATTTTATAATTCTTTAAATATAATTTGTTTGCTACCAAATAAGACGAGAAAACCGAATGAAAGGGTGTCCCATCTTCTCCCGCCCACCTTATATATAGTAGCGTGGGGAAAGACGGGACAGCTGTAGTGCATCCTAACTATACGATAGACGTGTCCTATTCTCTCCCACTCTACTATATGTCTATAAACGTATTCTACCATAAACGTATGTTACCTCAATTGTTTTACTTCCAGGAAGACCAACAAGAATACCTTTAAAAGGCAGCATAGCAGGTTAGAGCACATATACCCACTGTATAAATGGATCTTTAAAAGTGATTTGTGGAATCGGAATACTTTTATTGGTTACATAACTTTTGTGGAAAACACCATGCATCGTTGAACACGTGGTTGACCAATTCATGAAAATCAAAGTCCACTCCAAAGTATATATTAAAATGTAAATACAGTTCACATTTTGTGGCGCGTTTATATATTGCAGTATCATGTCGCATAAAATCGTGTATATATTTGAATCTTTAAATTGTAATAGGCTACTTCGCTGGCTTAATATAAGCGAGTTCCGTATAGATTCGGTTTTAAGTGTATCGATACACAATTTGGTAAATTTCGACAGCTATTTATTGTGTTGTTTAATGTTTCTTTAATGTTTTTTTTTTGTTGAATAAAATTGGCTTAATACTTGATTTGTTATCGTTATAAGAAAACCCGGGCACTTGTATCACAGGTAAAGTACACACATATATATATATAGTACTGTGGGGTAAGATGGTACACTTTCAGCACATAATATCCAAATATCTTGATCGTGTTTTAAAGCTTAAACAATTACTAATGGAAGTCTTTAGAATACGGTTTTATGATTTATAATAGTACTGTGGGTAGTGTGGGATAAGGTTGGACCATTAGCCCATAAACCCCATATTTCCTGATTTTTAAACCTCTTTTAAAGTCGCGCGGCTACGGTTAAATAATTATGTGAGCCCTAAATATTTTTTGTTTACTAACAAATGGGACAGAAAGAAGAAATGGAATAGTTAAATACAGTATGTTGAAGAAAAGGAATAGTTATATACAGTGTGTAGCGTACAGTCTGACAAAACACTGTTGTTAAACACAGGTATTCTGTTTCAAAAACCTCCTATGTCACTTTGTGGGTGATTTTTTTGGGAAACTTTTTCATTTTTTATGTGAGACTGATAATTTGGACTAGCCATAAGTGACCACTGGATTGGAGCAAGTGCCGTTAAGTGTCTTGCCCAAGGACACATACGCCCGCAATGGTAGCAGCGTCGTGGCGAGAAGCCGAGAACCGCTAGCCAACTGTACTACGGCGCCGGGATGCTACGGCGCTGCCTTAAACATTATGTTGTTTAAAAGCTAAATATTATTTTTCAAACAATATTTATATCTCACGAAAGATCTATTTTTTGTCAAGCGACCTTACACTTTGCTGCAAAAAGTGCAAGTGGTATATTTTTAGATATCTATGATTTTGGCGTCAGATCCGTAAACTGGCGTAAACGTAAAGTCCGTAATATCTGTAATGAGCAAATTGTTGTTAACCGGTTTGTTCGCGTCAGGCATTTGTAGTATCTGTGCGTCAGGAGCCCAGGAATTAAACGTTAAAAACAAACAGAGAAGAGAGAATGAATTATTTTATTGGTAGCTTGTCGGTATTTAGGGTTTTACCTAGAACTAGAAATGCTTTTATCCATTGACATTGTATATATATATACGAATACGTAAGCGAAGGCGAAGCCATGTTATTACTGTATTAACCCAATGCCTACACTGTGTATTTTAATAAATTATTTTAATAAGATGTATTTTAATAAATTATTACCAACAACTAAAGTTAATTAACCTAACAATGTATTCATAGTAAATTCTACTGTCAGATTATCTTTGAAATTATGTGAAGTTGTGTCTTACTTGGAACGGAACCTGTGTTAGTAAAAGAAACAATGAATTCGGTGGATTCTAATCATACAGATGTGGCTGCTTTGAATCCAGTTGACGTTTTCATGTCAACACCCCTTGTACAATGGGTAAGTAGTTTAGTGTGATCAATTTCGGATTATGTTTTACTGTGCTGCTCTGAGCTTCTGTGTTATTGATAATGTTTGTCTGTTCTTTATCACTAAAAGTTTGTATAGTATTTCTGCCATACCTTATTGGAAAGAACCTTACAAATCGGGCAATTTTTCTAAATCGGAGGAAAATTCATGATGATATTAAGGTTTTACCTTTTTTTTTTGTAAACAACTGTCTATACAAAAACACTATATTGAATTCGAAAATGTCTATATACATATATATTATATATGTTATGTTATATATATATGTTACTTAGCCTATTTATATTTAAAGTAAATACGAACTGTCAGGAATTTAATTTTAATTTTTATCTTACGATACCAAGCAAGAATAAAAGAAGGCAACAGTTTTAAAGTTTTTATTTGTTAGATTTTTAGTAAATGAGCCAACCGCCAAGACAAGAAGCATAAAGGCAGTTTTTTACAAAAATTTAATACAGTAGGCCCGGTCTGCAATTTATGGCAGGTGCACTCGTTTATTTACAAACTTTGGCGCACTCCATAATTTGTCCCACGCATGCCAATTAGTTAAACAATGAAACAAACTTGTATTAAATTAGGTAGGATATTCTTATGTGCCAAGGAAATGTATGTGTTTTGCAGTTTGCACGCTAAATTTGTGAATACCTTTGATCACTTGGAAAATAACCACTTTTTACGCGATCTAAGTTGGAACTGGATGGGACAGTTTATCTCTTTTGCAAAGTCTCTGATAAACCTGGGTTAAATGTGTTTTTGGATTCTGGTTACCCTATTTTGGATTCTGGTTACCAAACCACACAAATTTACTAATTGTTAGGATTAGGACAGTTTCAACCAAGTTACAAACTTAATTTGAACGAAACAAGATTGTTATTTTCCATGACTGGATAGATTAGTTTTATCTCAAATGAAGTTTTTCAAAAAAGTTAATAATCGAAGGATTAGATACAGGTTTGTTAGGCCTATGGTAAAACACATACTAATGTTATCCATAAAATATATATATATATATATATATACAGTTGTTAAACTCAATATTTCAATGTGGACCAACTTAATGGATTTTTGTTCGCAGCAACTAAAACTATGATGCGTTGTTGGTTGTAAAAGTAGGTATGACTCAATGACTCATATAAGCTATTTTGATGTTCCTATAGATTTTTAGTTTGATATCGCCGTTTAAAAAAAAAGATTTAAATAGTAATTTGAGTAGGTAAAAATATATTTTTTTGTTCATTGGGTTACATAATTTGTTTGTATTATCTGTAAAACAAAAGATTTTAAAAATTAAGTATGCTCCCACATTTACATTTTATTAAATTATATTGTATGGATCAAACTTATGGAAATTAACTTCTATTTAGATTCACTTTCTCTTAAATCGTGAGATAGAATTGGAGGATTTGGTCGATGGGGTTGCTCTTAATGAGATAATGTTACAAATGTGAGTATAACGCATCTCTACAAGTGGTACAGTACAACATAAATGTATGTGTTTCTTAGCTGTAATAATATGGAATTTGGAAAACTGTAATCTTATGTAAATGTGGCATAAATCAATATTTGTATGGTCAAAAGTACCTACAATAAATCTGCCATCCAAGTGATTTATTTGAACATACTTTTTGTCGTACTTGGTAAAAAGGTCTATCATATAATTTTTAATTATTTGATAAATTTAACATTTTTTAAAGTGATCCACGACCAACAAACATGAAAGCTAACCGAGGAGCAAGGAGTGATGTAAATTTAAACATACAGAATCTAACCATGCTTTTAAAGCATATAAAGTCATACTATGAGGTAAGCAGGTCTTTAATGGTAATTTTTTAGTGAAGCCTTTGGACAAGTAATGCCTTTTACTGTATAAACCACATTTGTATTGTCCAGTGCATGTAGTAGAGCATTTGACTTTTCAAATTTGTATTTTTAAAATTGAATTTTAAATATCACAAAAAAGATATATATATATGTATATCATAATCAATCATACGTTTTGCCAGATTTTTGTGGATAAGCCTTAGGCAGATCGCACATGTATCACTATTACCACATTTGATCACTAATACCAAGTTTTAAAGCTTCTTACCTATTTGGCTATTTGTTGTTATGTAATATGTATTTTTATATAATGAATCATCTAATATAGGACATTGGCATATGATATAACACTGTTATAAAGTATGATACAAAAATAACAGGATATACAAGCCACAAGTTATGCTTAGGCTAAAGTTATAACTATAAAAGTATGCTCTGTATACCATAACCATATGTCATACAATTTTAACCAACAAAATACATTTGTTATGGATTGCCTCAACATATATATGGTGCAGTTTTACTTGGCTGTTTCCTAGGTTTCGGGCAATTTATTTATTTAATGACTTTTATTGTATTTTATAGTCTTTATATTGCATTGAATTCAGCAGTGACATTTGGTTAAATTATTTGGATTTGCATTAAATTTGGAAATTTTAAGTTCATAGTGTATTAATTATGTTAATGATTATACTTCTGATTTAAATCTTACCAAACTCTTGCTGCAAATTTTATACATTTATACCAAGCAAAATTCTCTAATTGTTTGCAAATTAAATTCTGAGTAAGAGTTTGTATGAGCAATGCGTTGCGTATTATTTGGAGAAGTGCCAGCATAATACTACAATATAAGCCCCACTTAAAACAAACAGCAACCATTGTGCACGGTAATGTTTTGTTTGCCTTTGATTGTAGGTCTGTATTAGCTGATGCTGACTTTCAATGTGTGTCTTGTCCACACACGTTTGATGCTGCCTCGTCATTTTCCACTTAAAATGGAAAGTGCCGTTATCTTTGATTTGGTTTCCCAATATTTGAAAACTATTCCCTTATCCCATATATATTACAATATTACAACTTTACCAGTTCCATACCAGTTCCATAATATTTTTTTTTTTAAATAAAAGACTAATTTTTGTAAATTACATCTGAAACATTTGTTACCAATTACATGGGCTAGACATATTAGAAACTTTTTGCTGTGTTTTTATATTTATCATATAAATATATATATAAGTACACGCCTTAGTAGAATTGTATTTTGTCCAACTATTGTACTTTGTAATGACTAATGTTGGTGTTTAAATAGTTAAACTGATGTTAAATTTCCTTTTGTTTATTTGATTACTCCTAAGCATTTAATCAATGTTAGTTACTTTTTGTTGTAAGTATTAAATAACAAACGCCGACCAATTGTGTGGTATAGGATCTCACTAAACTACCCTTTTGTTCGTTTCTTGTCATAAAATGTTCTTGTGTAGACTAGCGTAATATAAAGTATTTTTTTGTGGCCTCTATCCTTTGTCCGGGATTGGTTGTTAGTTGTTTGTATTACATAGTATTCAGTTCAACCAAGTACAAATATATTTGTTGTTGAATTTCCAATGACATTGACACTGACTATGTACTTTTACATGAATATGTTGCTGAAATAGTAATTAGGCTGTAATATAAAAATAAATTATTACTCATTGGTTTGCTTTTTTTCGGTCCTACTTTTTGCCAATACCTATAGTCTATATCATAGCAACAATTTTCCTTTATATTTTCTTAATTTTTCTGTATTAGGAAGTACAAAAGCAAGTGATTGTGATGTCATTACCGAAAGTTCTACAGTTGGTTCATAATGTCCGGACACCAGAGGGACTTGCTGAAATGCAGAAACTACTTTTACTTGTGTTGGGTTGTGCTGTACAGGTAGTTGTTTCTAATATTCAGCTTATTTTGTAGGAAATTGCAAAATAAAACTAAATGTCTTACAGTTACAAACCTGAAGATACAAAATGTGCTTTAGTCATACTTGTTTTGCTCTAAAGGTCCACAAATGTTGTGTGTTTACTGTATGTATTCATAACATCATTAATGCAACTGGTGTTATGTTGATGCGTAAATCTTAATTTGCATTTGATGAAATATTTTAATATTACAGTGTGATCAACGTGAAAGGTTTGTTGAAAAGATGAAACAGTTAACGTATGAAGGAATGGAGACAATGATGAACCATATAAAAGATGTGAGTATTTTTACATAATTATATTCATTTAATACAGCGCCGTTGATTCATATGATTCAAGGTACGCAAGCCTACCCTCACAATTTTGCAGAATCTGCAGCAACCCCTGAATTTTCCAAATGTAAAATCAATTTATCTTTTAAATGTTCCTAAATACAACGTACTCTTATATGAAGAGTTTTTTTATATAAAAAAGTAGGTTATAATGTAAAAGATACTTTGATAAAATACTACTTTAATAGTTTACTAGTTCAAAACATGCTACTTAGGATACTTCAGTAAAATATTTCTCTGCCTTAGTAATAAAGTCACATAATTTGGCTTGTATGATATGTTGCTGTTTTTAGGAAAAAAAATAATGCAAAACATCATATTTTTCAGATCACAGAAAACACTGATAAAGTTTTAAATCTTCAATGGGAAGAACTCGTTGAAATACCACCTGAAGATTTAGAAGAACTCACAAGGAAAATGTCGTTGCATATTCGCTCACTTGTCTCTGAACGTGACAACCAAGCTATGGTATTACCATTTGATTTTTTACCAAAAAATTGTTATTTTGTCTGTAGCCTCAAACTTTTTAGAATGCAGGAGAGGCAAGGATAGTCAAGACATGCATTCTAACAAATTTGAGGATATTGTTTACAGATAATTGCAGTGCAGGAAATTTCAGGGTAGTGTTGATGTCACTTATAACAGCTCTTTAATGGAAAATTTTGTCTTACGGATGTTTGAAGCTTATTATTAACAAAGTTTGCAAAAGATCAAAGAGTAAATTTAGTTAACATTTTTATATTTAAAATTATTTTTATTTGTTCACTTTTAATTTAACATATAGAATAGTAAGAGATAGCCAAGATATATTAAACCACTTATTTATAAGCAGCTGATACCATTGTAATAAAGCAATTCATATAAATATCCTCTAGGGCCTATTTGTATTATATATAATCGGCCCTAACCGTTTTATGATTAATTCATTTGAAGTTATATGTTGAAAGATATCTTAATGTAAAGCAATTAATTTAAAATTGTTGTTAAAAAGGCATTTTAAACATTTAAAAACAATAAGAATACAGGTAATTAGTTCAAACCTTCTTTCAAGTATTTCGAATATATAAAAAAATATTTCAATTCTTTAAATATATATATATTTTTTTAGTTGATTACTGACGTAACACAAGAACGGGATTATTTTCAATCTCAAGCTGGAGGTGGAAACCTGATTCGACGAGAAAGTCTTACATCACCAGCTACAAGACAACATCTCATGGTTGAGCTGAATGATTTAAAAGCAAAGTTTCGGAAAGCCAAGCAGGAGTTGTAAGTATTTTGTGGCATGAATCGTAAAAAAATTGTGAAGTTTCTTTATGCGCAAAAAGTTGCCATGCTCTGTTGGTATAGCTCGTTGTTAAATATAAAATTATCTTAACAGGGACGAAAAAATTGAACAAAATATTGATCTTAAAGCAGAGATTGAAGAATTACAGACAAGTATAAGAGATATAACACAGCAAGTAAGTCTGTGACAAATTAGCAACCATTTATTGGTTAAAAAAGGCTTTACTTACTGTTATTTGCTCTTTTATGAGAAGGCATTAAATTAAAACAAACTATTAGATAGGATCTTTAATAGGAAATTGACAAAACAATATAATCTGAATGCAATATACCAGTTTTCCAGTATGCCACAAAAATAACCTTGCTATCTTACAAAAAATGATTATTACTTTGTGACACTTCCTATGATTAATATCAGGCTGTGCATACTTTTATATGCTTTATGTCTAAAATATATACACAAAATTTTGTAATTACCAAATATAGAAGTAACTGTTAACATATAAAAAAAACATTGTACTTTCATTTTAAAGATTGTATTCCCATTTTAGAAATCCATCTTAGCAACTGATGCGCGGGCAACTCGTGCGTTGCGTGATGAGAATGACATCTTGAAAGAACGTGCAACAAAGGCATCAAAACTTGAGTTCGAACTCGACATCTTAAAAGAAAAAGTTAAAGATGTTGACTTTTATAAACATCGAGTTGATGAACTTCGAGATGACAACAAGTATTATAATTTTTTAGTTTTCTGAACTCCTTTATTTTGTTAAAACAGTTTGTCAGCTGTCTGTATTTCTGTCCCATATTCCCAGTCTAATTCACACACGAATGTGCTGGATCGAAAAAACGGTGTTTGAGTTAGAACTGGAGGATATTGCGCATAAGTCCTGGCTGCACCAATAGCTGGTTTTCTGCATAACAGTAGTTGCTCCAACCTAGTGGTCGGCAATGAGTTGTTTTAATTCTGTCAGTCTGTACAGAAAATTCGATCATTCACAAAGTTGCACACTTGGTAACTCCTGCGCATGCATGATGTGTATGAAGCTACTACAAATGGCAAACAATACAACACACCTGTTATAACTCTATGTTATTTAGGAATATAAATGAACAAATGTATGTACCTTGCTTTATCCTTGCGCAGCGTAAAACAACAGTCTTATATTGTTTGTTTTCTTTTTATGCCTGCTTACAATTTACTAGGATGTTTACATTGTGAACTGTTTTCTTTATGATTTGAAATTTAGACAACCCATTAGTGAGCATTGGGTTATGTGCAATTGCTGTGAAGTGTCTTCCCCAAGGACACATACGCCCACAATGGTAACCTCTGGGTTAGAGGCAGACACGCTAACCACTGTGCATAAAAAATCAGTGATAATGACGATCATGCAGAATTCTACACGAGACCAAAACATTGGTTGAGGAACAGCTTGAAGAAACTCGCACAAGACTTGATGGTTTGATGGAATCAGAGAAACGAATTGTTGAACTTAAACGTCAGTTGCATGAGATGACACAGGTAAAAAAAAAGTCCTGATAACTTATGGGTTTAATCTTGTATTTAACAGTTTTTCTGTTTAACTTTATATATGGTGGATTTAAATAGCTTGTATTACTAGTGTATATTGGCATATATATATATATGCCAAACTTTATAGTTAGAATTAACATGTGTTTGCAACATGGCCAAAAACAAATTAAAGGTGCAGATATAACAATTATTTAAATTTAAAAAAAATCTTAAGTATTTAAACTGTTTTTAGGAGCGTGAAAATGACCAATGTCGTATCCAAAGTTTAACTGAAATAGTTTCAAATTTGGAATTTGATAAAATGCAAAGTATGAACGAATCTGGTAACCTTGCTTATCAACTCGAACAAGCGCGTGGAAATATGGATGGTATGAGAGATTCAGAATAATAATTTTATCTTTTGTAGTTTAATCTTTTCTAGAAGCCTTGTTTGTTACCAGCATATGTGTCGAACTTCCTGACCTAACTAACAGTATTCGTTATAACCAAATTTTGGGCAATACAAGTCGCGTTGCCAATATAGCAAGGAAAACCTTGCCCGACGCATATTTATGATTTTATATATTGGCCCGCGATAAAATAAGTTTGGAAACTCCTGGTTTATAGAATAGAAAAAGCTAATTTAAAATATATCCCTTCCTGATTATGACTGTTGTTTTTTACAATTTTTTCGGGGTAACCATCGTTATTTTTCACAGGTGGTAGGATGTCAATATTAGATGAATCTCAAGAATCCGCTCATAATCGAGCACTGAGACTTGAAAAAGAAAACAAACGATTACAAGCGCTCATATCCAAACATAAAGATGAATCGAAGACAAGTGAAATAACGCAGGTATTTTTGTTTATTTTAAAAATTGCCGTTTTGGTTTTATGCTGTTAGCCAACTCACTTTAGATACTTTGATTTGCTAATGAGTTAGATATTGACCTTTTTTTGATATATTAACAGTTGCTGCCAGGTGTATCATAAATCCGATAAAGCTGTTTTGGCAAATTTGTTTTGTGTGCTACTGCTAACGCTTTAAATCCTCTTTGTCAGAGTAAATGAATTAACAAAATAAAATCAATTTCCGATGAAGGCTATCTATATACTATAAGTCAACGCCTTTGTATGACAAATAAATTTTCCAGAAGATTTTGTTAGAGTTATTTTAATATTTTTATTCATTTGACAGGCAAGTTTACTTGAGTTAGAGAAGGAAAACCAACGTTTAAGCAACAGAGTACAACAGTTACAAGAACACATTAATAAGGTGGGTGACTTATGATATATATTACATTTCAGATCAAATCTTTAATTAACACTCATTCAAATTAATGTAAACTTAATTTTAACCTATTCATTCAAGCAAGGACGTTTGGTTAGAACTTGTGAGATATTTTAAAATTTATTTTTAAACAGGAGAAACAATCAGTGTTAGACTTTGAACAACTGTCTACGGACCTTACTGCAGACAGACAGCGCCTGGAAGGCTTGTTGGAAACTTCTCGTGCTTCGTCTGATCGTCGTGTCCAGGAGATGGAGCAAGAGAACAATCATTTGGTGAAAACAATTGAATCACTTCGAGAGCGCGCCAAGATTGGAGCAAATGAAAAAGTAAAAGCAATTGAAAAAGAAAACAAGGTAAAAAAAAGAAAACAAGGTGAATTTTCAAATGCAAATTTCTCTGTTTTAATATTTATTTTTATATAAATATATATATGTTAATGTTCAAATTGAGAAATCAATTAGCATTAATATATTGGATGGTACAAAGAAAGCTGCATCTCCCTTTACCTTAAAATATTTCCAACTTGCACACAATTTTTTGGAACAAACTTAGTCAGTGGTACGCATAACAATGGAATTGTAAATGTGTTTAAAATTCTGCTTATGCAATTCAACTTATGCTTTAAAAAAAATAAAAAAAAATAAACTGAAGCAAGTGTTATGTTTAATACTATATTATCAAACAATTATGAGTCTTTATGACACTGTTGTGTTATTTGTAAGGTACTGTCCGAGTTGGTCCAAGATATAACAACAAAACATCATAAGTTGGAGTACGAGACAAAAAGATTAAATGAGAAAATACACGATATGGAAGACACTGTTCAGCAAGCTAAGGAAATAAACAAGGTATCTTTAATATATTAAAGTTAAAATTGTTGCAGTTTTGGATTTTTTTTAAGTTTGCATGTTTATGTAGTACCTGACAGTTTTGGCAAAAAAACAACATCAAAATAGTAAAAACTTACTCTCAAATAGATTTATGATTTTTGTCAGAATTTATGTGAAATAGTAATGTATTATGGTGCATGAATTATTAATTGAACTTTAATATTAGGAAAAGCATTTCAGATCAAAAAAGTTTAAATCAAATTTTTTGAAAGTTAAAAATACATTTATTTAGGGTAAATTTTTAACTCTTTGATATAGGTTTGTTTAAATGACATTTATAAAAAGGGACACATTTTATTTTGAGTAAAGTTTTACTCTTTTAGATATTTCAGTTTAAATTTTTATTTTGGGTAAAACAGGAAAATATGAAATTGGAAAAACAAAATGTTGATTTGGAGAAAACAGTAAAACAGCTTGAATTAACATGCAGTAGGATGGACACGGTTGAACAATTAGCATCGGACCTGGAAGTGGAAAACAGGTGAAGATTTTAATGTCTCCTGATTGTGTTTTAAACAGTCAACAACACTTTTTTTAAAGTTGTTAGGATGTGGTTTTAAAATTCTGTAAATATTCTATGTTTACTACCAAATAAAATAAAAATGAGAATGAAAACATGTCCCATCCTACCCCACCTTACTATATCTGTCATGATATGAAACCTTGTTATGATAAAGTCATAAAAAATTACTTATTTATCCTTCCATAAGGGTCAACTGGGTTATCCTTCCATAAGGGTCAACATATCCTTCCATAAGGGTCAACAGCCATAGGGGTCATAGGGGTCTTAACATTATACCTAGACCTGTGCTAAACCAAGTTGACCTATATATCTTATTATTCATAACTTTATATTTCCTATTGTTATCTTACAGGCAATTAAAGGCTCAAGTGCAAAGTTTAAAACAACTAACGCACCAACTACAACAACTGGAAGATGATAAAACCTCTAATGAGATGGAGATTACTCGTCTTAAGAGACAGGTGCTGCAGTTGTTTTAATAGCTGGATGCTGCTGTTATTTTTTGTTTCTTTTTACATCTACTGAATTCCTTTTTCACTTTATGAAAATTATGACTATGTTTTAAGATTAAGAGGTGTTATTGTTAGAAATTATGTTATGGTAATAAATCTGATTTTGTAAATGTTGAAAAAGGTCTGCATAAAAACTCTACATAATGTCTGTATGTAATAAAGTGTTGTCATCATTAACTAAAACTACTGTGTTGCCTTGTCACTTTTTGATTTCTTTTTGAGAATATGCCATTTCTTTCAGAGTGGGCAAACATATTTATCTGCGTAATCTGTAATGTGAAACGTTTTGAAACAATTAGTAGTACATAAGTTTAATCTGTGAGTTTGGTTGAAGTTTATTATATGAAAAGAAATAGATGTTATGTGAAATTTCTTTTGGGTAAAAAACATACTTTTAGAATTATTATATTAAAATGTCAACCACGGTTTAAAGTGGCGGGTTTTTTTTTTTTTTAAAATCGAAAACTTTGAAAACCCTTTTTAATTTTGTCTTAATACCTCTTTGTTTGGCTTAAAGTTAGTGTTTGTTGTTTCAATTAAAATAATAGCATCTTTTTCTTTAATGTATATATACCATTTTATTCTCATACAAAGATGTTACTTATATTTATATTTGAAATTAATATTATTTTCATGTTCAGGTTGAATCTTTGAAGAAAACTTGTCAAAAGATGGCGAATCTTGAGCAAGATAAACTTGAAGCAGAAAAGAACGCAATGAGATTTCAACAATCACTTGAAACAATGAAAGCTGCCATGAAAAACTCTGAAAAAATGGAGGTGATGGAGTGCATGTTGTTTAAATTTCGCTGATAATTGTTAATAATATGAATACACTGTGAAATCATAATGTTGTTTTAAACACGGTTCACAAAATTAACAGGCTTTAGTTTTACAGTAATTTATGATAGGCCTCCTTTTATTAATTAGATGTAATTTATAGATAAGTTTTTTTAATGGGTTACTAACTTTGAAAAAATATGTTAAGCAAATTTAAAAATTGTTCCAAAAGTTGTACCATTCAAGTGTAGCACTACCCTGAAACACAACTGCTTTAATGAGATCCATTCAGTGGGGATTTCCTTTATAAAAATTGTACATCGTGTATACAGAACATGTATGTTGTATCAGGTTGTGCAAATGGAGTTAGAAAGTGAATTGGAACGAGTGAGGTCACAACTCGAAGTTCACAAAGAGAGGTTGGTCATTCGGGAAAAAGAAATAAACGAGATCGAAGTTGAAAATGAGGAGGTATCGTAATTTATTCAACCTAAACATTGTAAATTTATAGACAGTAGGGTTGCGTTTTTACAGGCTGTGGGATAAGATAGGATACCGTTAGCACCTAAATCCTATATTTTGGACTGTTTTCAACAATTATTAATGTTTTTCAGGGTCTTGGGGCTATAGTTATATAATTCTGTAAATATTCTCTGTTTACCACCAAATTGGGGTAGGAAATGGAATGAAAACATGTCCCATCTTAGTCTTACTCCACCTTTCTATATAATAAAGCCCTATATAAAATACGTTTTTTTTCCTGGCAGTTGCACACCAAAGTCAATCACTTGGTGGTGTCCAACAAACGATTGGAGAGTCTTGAATCGGAAAATAATCAACTTGAAGCGGAAAACACGCGTTTAGTCTCAACAAATAAAAGGTTGACAAATGAAGTTCAAAGAGTTAAGAATGTGGTTGAGGTAGGAATGCGATACTGCTGTGAAATTGAACATTTTCAAACCTAATATCTTTGTATAGATAAAAACAACCGAGTTTGAAGAATCCTTGGAAAAAATTACAAATCTGACGCGTCATAATAAAGTGCTGTGTGCTGAAACTGAGGAGTTACGAGTCACGGTGACTCGGCTAAATAATACGGAAGTTGAACTAAAGAAGTTACAAACACAACAAGCAATTGAAAAGTTGGTATTTTTTACTTTCTTGATTTTATGTATGTATTTAACAGTCATCATAATTGAGTGAAAAAAGAAATTTTTTGTGTTAATAATTGTTGTGCTAATGTACTTAGATTTTTTAAAATTATTAATTGTTAGTAGTATTTATTGCGCACCAAACTATAAATTGACATTTCATTTTCAATAAAATCTGAAGATAAATATTGTTTTCACTGCTGCCAAATATTTAAATAGAAAAGTTGCATACTAAATTATGCAAAAGTTATAGAAAAAATGTAGACTTTGCTTTTATACATTCTTTGATTTTCATTTACTTAATGTTGACAGTTATTTGGTTTTATGTTTTTCTTCTCATATTAAAGTATTTATACCTACATTTAAACACATAATATCTGATACTCTAAAACAGTTCAAAATAACTTAATCTTTTGTAGACGAACGCTGACTCAGCTTAGAGAAGATCTAGTAAGCGAAAAATTGACGAGTCAGCAAAGATTGACCCAACTTGAAAGCTTAAATACGGAGTTGCAAAAGATTGGTATAAGTCAAGATGAATTACAAAACCTTGACACTGCCGACAATGATAAGTATGTTGGGTTTTCAATTGTAGAAATTTATTTTGCTGGTTATTATATTTGTTTTATTTAATTTTTAAACTTTTGCTGCCAAGCAAATAGAAATCTAAAATCGCTTGTTTTGTAAATCATTTTTCATATTGACGTTTTAACATCCTATTCAGTTTGCCTTGCGACAAAAATATTTTTTTAGAAAGTGTTTTAGGTTTACTTAAGCACTTTTTTAAAATATGGTATAAAATATGTCCTATTATCCTACATACCATTGTGGTTTAAACTTTGCAGGCGTTTTAAAGCCCTCGAATCAAAACTGGATTCAACCTTGAAAAAATCACTTCAAGCAAAAGAAGAAAAAATCGAGTCTTTAGAAGCGAGATTAAAAGAGTCGGTTAACCTCAATAACAAACTACGATCTGATATTAAGGTAGGATGGTGTACGTTCAATGCGTTTGATTCTCATTAGTGGGATCTTTTTAAATAAAAAATTGTTGATGTTAAATTCGTTACGTCACGTTTTGAATTTATTTTTAACGCTTTGTTTTTTCATAAATTTTGATATCTTCACATGATTTAGTTCTTCACCAGATTCTGTTGAAATGTAAGTTCAAACTATGCTGCTCACTAATAAGCAGGTGTTAAATATCATGCTGTCATTGACACAGTTGAAGATGTTTCACAAATTGATGCACGGTGCATTTAACACCAGAGAGAACCAATTTGCACGCTAAGATATTAACTTTAAGTCTGAATGAAGTTTATTTATTCCACATGCATGATATTCATAACCTGGTGAAATGTCAATCAAAATTTAACATTTTACTGCACAATGCCAAAAACTGCATTTCGTTAAACTAAATTTCAATAAGCAAATTTTTATTACAAATGTAAAATAAAAACCTTGTAACAAATTTACTGGGGTAACAGCTTATACCACTTATTTGATTAGTAAAATATTTTCAAGTTTAGTTTTCACATCAAGATTTTGGTACTCTTACCAGGTAGCTTTTATCAGGGTAAAACAACGATTTTAAACTATAAACTTGAATTATTAAAGACCTAAATAGAGTCTGTATGAAACTTGAAACATCCATAAATTTGCCAGAATAGCTGTTTCAGATTTATGAAACATGAAACATCCATCGCCACTGTATTTTGCGTGAATAAGAGTTGTTAGAGTAAATTGGGTTTTTTAAGAGCAATGTGTTGATTTAAAAAGTACTTAAATAAAAATATTAATTTTCACACCTAAATATTAAACTCTGGTAAATATTTATTAAATGTCATTGTGGATCAAATACGGTTTTTTCTTCTTTAGATAAAATTTCATTAGCGGAATTCTATGTTTTTTCTTCTTTGGATAAAATTTGATTAGCAAAATTCTATGTTTTTCACATCAGGGTTTAAAACGTGATTATGAGTCGATGTCGCAACGACTGCAGGAAGAGATGGTTGTTGTGGATGGTAACCAACCAAAAGGTGGCAGCAGAGGGTCAAGTGGGGGAGAAATATTTAAAATTAAGGATCATCTCATCAGTGTTGAACGAAAGGTTTGGTTTGTAATATAATTTATCTTTTTAAAATGTTAATGTAAAAGATTGGTTGTTATGTCTGGTGTAAATTGGGTAATTAACTTATGTGAAAGGCGTTGGGGCAAAGTGGTCGGTGCACTTTTCTCTTAATTGAGTTCAAGGGTTCAAGGCTCAACGCTACCATTGTGGGCGTATGTGTCTTTTGGCAAGATACTTAACGACAATTCCTCCAACCCAGTGGTCACTAATGGGTTGTCCAAATTGTCAGCCATACAGTACCAAAAAAGTAAAAAATCTTTCCAATTTATTTATCCACAAAATTACATACAAGGTAACTCGAAAGCAGATTTCGAAACAGATTGGATGTGTTATAACGAATGTTGTTACCCACATAAAGAATAAATAAGTTATTTTCATTCTTTTTAAATTTTCGTGTAAATTATTAAATACCTTAATTTATTCATTCGAAGCATTCGATTTTAATAAAAGCTTGTTAAAAATTATTTCTTTAACCCAACTCAAGCTGTGCTATTTCCATATATGGCCTACGAATGTTAAATTAAAAACAAAATCTTTTTTTTTTTTTTTTTTGTTAAAAAAATTTGCCACATATGGTTTGATACAAGTGTTGTAAAAAATCAACTATTTCTTCCCCTTGTGCAGAATGCTACATTATTAGCGGATAATGCTGCAATGAAATCATCATCGCAAGATTTACAATCTCACGTCAAATCACT
The DNA here is from genome assembly GCF_009617815.1 of Ciona robusta. Taxonomy (NCBI): domain Eukaryota; kingdom Metazoa; phylum Chordata; class Ascidiacea; order Phlebobranchia; family Cionidae; genus Ciona; species Ciona robusta. The sequence continues at coordinate 3,066,113 of NC_143245.1, read as the reverse complement.
TCAATCTCAAGTTTCAAATCTTCACAAACAACAAGATAGATTACAAGAGAGCAATGACAGCTTGCAAAAACAATATGCAAAGCTGCAGGTAAAAAGTTGCAAATATAAAATGAACTTGTTTTGTTTTAAATTTATAAAATATATATAAACTATATATAAACTAAAATCTTTTGTCATTAATAACTTCAATCTTGCATGGCATATTTAGTATTTACAATAGCAGAGAATATTGTGCAGTTTTCATATGGTTGTTATTTTTCTAACTATTTAGGTTGAAAATTCCACACTTCAGTCCAAATGTACATCACTCATACAGCAGAATGCAGTTGCTTCATCAGCTCAAAATAATGTGGAATCCACAAAAGCTGAGCTCAATCGAAAGCTCATGCATATTACTAAAGAAAAACAACAACTTGAAAAAGATAACGATGATTTAACTGTGTTGCACGAGCGCCAGACGATGGAGCTAGAGGGAGTAATGCAAGATCATCAGAAATTAAAACAACTTTGTCAACAACTCCGTAATGATGTAAGGTGTTCTTGTTTGTGTTTTCAAATATTATATGCATTTTTTGTGTTTGTTAAATATATACAATTTTTTTTTTAATTTAAAATTTTTATTTCAAAAACTTAATTTCTTGGTAATAACCAGACATAACATTTAAGAAATAAAAGAATATTGCAAACTGAAATTTAAAATGATTGAATTTACACTAAATATAAATACTAAAAATGTATTATAGAACAAAGACCTTGAGGCCAAGTACAATGAATCACTGATGAGAAGTAAACAAGATCTTAATTTAAGAAAAAGTGAAACTTCACTTACATCACAAGATTTAGAAGCATTGAAAGAAGCTCATGACAAGTTTGTTTCAATTTTTAAAATTTAAATACAGATACACTGTTTTGATTTATTTATTATTTTTTAGTTTTTTTTTTGATAAAGTATGATATAAACCCTCCTAGACTGCTAAACTATTTTGAAGAAGCAAAAAAAACAATATTATAATGAAATTGTAGCTTTCACCTAAACTTTTCTGGAATTTTTGTGGTCCTCTTTATGATTTGTGGCCCATCTCTTTTAGATACGAAAATTAAACCAGAAATCTTTCCTGAGTTAAAGGTTTTACACACTGTAATAAAAATGTTGGTTGTATTGGGCTTTAATTTTAAAATGATTTGAAAGCAATGGAAAAACTGTAATGATGCACAAAGGAATTAATATTTTAGGAATGCCATTTGTTGCATTGCATTTCCAGTATTAAATTGGGAATATATAGCATTTTACGTTCTATGTTTAAATCATTCTTTAAAACTAGGTTAAACAAATCGTACAAGAATGTATATGCTGAGTATGAAGATTTACAATCGGACCACTCAACATTGAAGACAGCGCACAACAGAATGAAGATTGAATATGCAAAGTTAGAAGCTGAAACAACCGATATTAAAGTATGCATTAATTTCCATAGGCGTCAAACTTTTTAAAATGCAGGGGATGCAGGGATAGTTCAACACACAATCCTGTGAAACTAATCTAACTTAAAGGTTGTAATGTTACTTATTTATGCAGTGTAGCAAATTCAAGTGTAGGCCTGCCCTCCCTTCCATATGAGGCCTGCCTATCGCGTTTATGCACATGTCTATTACAGAGCAGTAATGTTAAATTATGTAAAAATTGTTTACTTAATTGTTAATTGAAGCTGTGTGTTTGCATGGTGTAGCAGTCACAAGCAATGAATAAAGTATGCGTTAAGATTTATATACTTTAGTATTTCAAGCTAACTGTTGTTTACACCTTTGTTAATAACTGAAATAAAAAAATGAAAATATGTCATGTCATATAATTACTGTAATAAAACTTTTGGGAAATATTTAAAAATAAATATTTAACAAAAGAAAGTCTAATTTTTCTTTAGTTCTGACCATTTTTTATTTTTTCTGTAGGACCATAACCAACAGTTGGACATTGCGACAGCGAAATTATCCAATCGTTGTGAAGTCCTGATGCAGTTGAAGGGAAATCTTGAAGATGAAAATCGACATCTGCTCGAACAAATCAGTCGACTCATGTCACAAAATGAAGAACTTTTATCACAAGCGTTGGAGGGAAAAGATCAGATTTATAGCGAGCAGAAACAATACAAGTGAGAATGTTGCTAAATTGTATATAATGTTTTTGTGACTTACATCAGAACTATAAAAATGGTAATTAAAATGTTATTTTTTTAAATATTTCATTTTGAAAATTTTGGTTATGCTTAAAATAGAGAAAAAATACTGTTAGCATTTTGTAGTTGAGCTCAAATCTGCTGTAACAGTTTTAAATTTCCTTGGTACTTAATAGATAAAATCTAAAATGTAATAACGCCATATTTTTGTAGTGAACGAATGCAAGAGATACGAAGACAGAAAGAAAAATTAGAAGAAAAGATAATGGATTTGTATCGTGCACCCGGTCATTCACCTGCAAAGCGCAAAGGTTTGTTAATATCATTTTGTTTTTAAATTAAGAAAAAAAGTAACAAATGAAAAAGGGTGTTAAAAAAAAGTTATTTTTTAGGATTTGGCACAACGATTAAGAAAAAGTTTCAAAGTCTTGGTAAAAACAACGATGCACGACGGCGTAAAGATGGTTTGCCACCTTCAACATCGGCAACAACTTTAACTCATTATGACTCAGCAAAACTAGCGTCGGACACGACCTCAGAAACTGCTTTGTCATCGTCCGCCAGTGCTGCTCAGCATGACTCAGCATCAGTTGGTTCAAATGAGTGGTCAGAAGACACTCGACGAGATTCTGGTGAATATTTTGTATGTAGTCAAGTAATTGTAGTTCACCAATCTTGTAGTGCCGAATAATTTGAGAGCATAGTTCAATTATTCTTATGTGTTGCCGTTAAGAAGTAGATGCCTAGATTTTAGAGAAGCCCTTCGGGTAGTTAGTGTCAGGTAATTTACACACCCCCTTCATTTCTCACTTATACACACCCCGCTGTTACGGCCAATCTCATTCTTAGCAACGTCGAAAACTCGCCAAATGAAACGTAATATGAGTTTATTTAATCACCTGAGGCGTATCTACCCTGCTCAAAACAAAGGATCTTATTCATGTAAGCATTGCATGGTGCACGGGTGGTGCAGATGCAGACGCATGCGTTCAACATATCTTGACAATCATCTGATTCATCTCTTTATTATTATTATGCATGGGTGTTATATTGTTTTATTAAATATATTTAAGTTTTGCCATGGTTATGATTTTAACTGTAATAAATTCCGGGAATCTTATCCTGATCTGCTGCTCATATGGCACGACGGTTCTTGTGTAAAGAAATATAGTAAGAATCTGGTTATGATTTCTGGATGATTATGTTACATCATGCATGTTGATAGGTTTAACAAGCTGTATGCTGCATTTATAGATATTTACACTTGAATCATATAGTGTCTTTTGTGAATCATAAAAATTGGCATGTTGTCGGTGATTTTAAACTGTAGTCAATTATTTTGGAAAATGGAAATGAAAAGATAGTTATTATATAAGATGTCTTGTTTTCATGTACTTAACTAATACAGTGGTTTTGCAATATTTTTTTTATTTTTACTTTTTTTCTATTACTTTTTAGTTGATGGCAAAACATCTGGTGAATCAAAAGAAACAAAACGTCGATCAAAACTTGGTCAGATGGCTTATTCAACGAATGCAATCAATCAACTAAGTGTTGCACCACCTACTCAAACTACAGACTTAAGAACAAGCACTTCTTCCATCAAAAGTATTATTAATATTATTTTTTTATAGTAGTTGGGGAAGACACACCTTTAGCACATAATATCTAAATATCCCAATCGTATTTCAAACTATTAACAAAGGTCTATAGCAGTCGTAAGCATATGGTTTTAGAATTCTTTGAATGTTCTTTGTTTACTACCTAATTGGACAAGAAAATAGAAGGAAAATGTGTCCCATCTTTCCCCACTCTACTATGTTGTTGCTGCCAGACTTATTATATTATTAAGCAAAACTCTTCTGGAAGTTTATTACTTTGTCGACCAGTGCACTTGAAAGTTATTGTTATTAGATGAAGACGACCTGAATAGTATGTCCAAACACTGGTCAGAAAAGTAATAAACTGCCAAAAGAACTCTATTAAGTTTGAAAGTAGTATAGTAGAGTGGGATAGGACATCTTTTTATTCAATTTTTTCATCCAATTTGGTAGTAAACAAAGAACATTCGAAGAAATTATAAAACAGTTTCCTCAACACTTTCATAGACCATTGTTAAATTTTTACGATCAGGGAAACCAAAATTGCAACTATTTTTTTTAAATTAATTTTTGTGTGACTGATCATAAAGTAAACCTTAAAAACTGATATTTAACATAATTTTTTTTTTTTTTTTTTAGTTGCTCAAAATCGTGCATCATCATTTTCACATCAGAAGCCCCTCACTAGTTCTACTGGGGATCTCTCCCTTCCAGGTTCGTTGGTTTAATTTATTTTATCTACATTATCTTCTGTTACCTTAACTACTATTAGGCATATTGTAAATTAAATGTAACTTGCTTTATCGTCGCGTGGTGAAAAAACAACAGTTCTTATAACAGTATAGCGCAAGTGTTCTGTATCATACACCCTTATGTCCACTTACAAGTTTCTACTGTATGTAACTTTGTGGTTGTGTTTTTTTTATATATGGATGACAATATGGACAATCGAGTAGTGACCACTGGGTTGAAGAGTTTGCTAATCATTGTCCTGCCCAAAGGAAAATCTGCCTGCAACTGTAACAGCGACAAGCCTTGAATCTATAATCTCTGGGTTATAGGCGCGTTAGCCACTTTACTACAGTGCTGAAAATTAATCTTTAGTGGCTCATATTTAACAGAATTTAAATTAGTCTTAAGAATTCAGTAAAAGCGTTTTTCAATCGATTGGGTATCAAAATACCAAGAATGTTATTGAGTTTAGTGCTCAGTAAAAGACCACCATATACATAGCAATTACTATAATTAGTTTCCATTATACAAAAATAAAATAGTAACAAGTTTTTAAACTTTTGCAGCAAAACCAGAGAAAGAAAGCCCTCATGCTCCAAGGAGAGTGAACCTTGATCTTTCACATAATGGAGAGAAAATTTCTTTGAAGCAATTTCTAAAAGAAGATTCAACAAAACACCAGGTAAAGCAATAAAAGAAAAGCTGTTAAGAATAAGGCAGTTAGTTATTTGTGCTTGTTTTGTTGAAATAATGGGCAGTTAATTTTTGTGATTTTTTCCTGTTTATAATGCTTGCCAGTCGGCATTCAATAATAAGCTGTGATACCCCTGGTAAAACTTTTTTGGAACAAAGGGAAAGCCCGTCCCTTATAAACGATCACCTGACAAGCAGCGGCCAATCAGAGCAGCGAGTTGGACGACACCTCGTTGCAACAAATCCCCATCGTGGTTTGAGGACGAACACACCCCACCTGCACCCAACAACAAACGACCCCCTTCGCTTGATCTTACCTCGCTCGTTGAAACTCCCGAGAAGTCAAGTTTGAGTGTAAGCCTAAAGAAAAGTCCGCGGACCCCAAACTCACCCAGAAAGAGTCCAACAAGCCTTGCTGTTATCAAAGTTCAAGAGAAAGAAGACATGAGTGAGAATGAAAAAAGGAATTTAAAAAAAGAAACCATGGTGTTCGTGGTTCGATCACACAGCGATATTGGGAAGGTGCAAACACTTGTGTTGGTGTGAAAGCTCAACTAATCCCAAACAAACTTATTTACAAACTTTTTGCTGTTTTAAACTATAAACCAGCGATATGCTCATTCATACTTTGGACTACCATTGGCTTCTTTTTAGTTTTGTTTTATTAACAATTTGTAGCATTTGAACTGTTTGTTTAGTTTAGAATGTCTTTGATTAGTTTATAAATAGCAGAAGGCAGTTGTTATGCCAACCTTGTCTCCCACACTTACAACACACGTTATAAATACAAGAAACTGAATGATTGTTTTAGGATCACGATGATTCTCAGAGTGAAAATGAAGTTATAACACTGGAGCAATTTCTTCATGAAACTTACCGTGCCGACTTTAAACTCAGGCTACTGGTAAAACTTCCGCACAAAATGCATAACACATGGGTGTCACATACACTGTCACGTCACGTTTTACTTTTGTTTGCAAAAACTGGTGCTAAGATATACTTAATTTTAAATACTAATTTTTCAAGATACTTTGATAAAAAAATTGCTGATGTTTATTGTTTAGCCCATTTTTCTTTACTCCACACTTGTTTGTTGCATGCTGTTGTTTAATTTACATTGCTGTGAATGTTTTAGTTTGGTTTTATTTATCATAAAAATTTGATGTGAAATAACCTTACACATTGCTGTTTATGCACAACTGAGTTATTTTAACTAACATGGTACTTTTTTCGTTTAACTAATGTTGATTTTTTTCCAGGCAAAAACCGGAGATTCTTCGTCAGTTGTTCTTCGTTCGAATGTCTCCCCTCGGCAGCGACCAATGAGCATGAACGTCAAACCTGAAAGTCCCAGTGGTTCCATGTCAGCAGTGCAGAGGCTCGATACTTTAGTAGGAAGTCCATCCTCAGGACCCCATGCTGTTCCACGCCCTGCTCCCAGGTCATCACCCAACGATACCACCTTCCGATCCTCCCCCGGCAACGTTACACTTCGCTCTCGTGCATCTGGAACCACCGCGAACCAACAGCGACGACCAACCTCGGCCTACTCACCCTTCAGTAGTAATTCGAGGGCGAAAATGTCCAACGAGATATTTTCCCGTGAATTGACGTCTACACCAATTTCCTCAAAGACGGTTGATGGCCCAAGCGTAAGTCCGATAATATCCGAAAATTCCCAAACACCGAAGAGACGTGATGTACCTCCACCAGACACACCTTCAGCACCAAGCCCGATAAGACGGGACGTCCCACCTGATATGCCCGTTCAACCAAGGAGACCAAGATCCGTGGTTCCACCATCTCCCACAGACCAGGTTCGATCCCAGCCACGACCCGCAACACCAAAGAGAACGACTCCTGAAGAGAATGAACAGAGTACGTTGTGGTACGAATATGGCTGCGTTTAAACATTGCACTGTTTTTGTTCCTTTTAACTAACATCAACAATTTCTTGATTGTGAAAACGTATTATGTTACTAAGTAGAGAATTTTATTTTTTATACAGTAAATATTCTAATTAGTTGCACTGTCCGATCACCCATCACTATTTCTGATGATCAGTGACTATTTGATGTTGATTTTTAAATTAAAGCCAAATGGTTGGTCTTCCTCATTCCAGTTACACAATCACACCGATTGCCTTTTCCCACCAAGCATACGCCTTTAACTGTGAATTCACTGTTCAATTGTAGTGCCTTTTACGCGTTTTAACCATGTTTTCAATCAAGTATGAATGAAATTGTATATACTTACGACCCATTTTTGCGTAGTACAGTGGATCTGTTTTGTATTTGATCCAATATTCTAGTGTTCCACATATGTTACGGTGATTGCTCTAATTCTCACTGTGACTTTGAGTCGGTTACCGTAGAAATTATCGTTTTAATTCTTTACAACAAGAGCATGAAATGAGTTGTGCCTTCGTTACTACATCAGGAATTAAAATAAACGTAGATGGCGCGTGTTTTTCTTGTTAAGTATTCATACTATAAACGTTTAAGCTACATTGTTTTGGTGGTAGCATAAAACACGCCATATTCATCCACGTATTAAGTGGTTGTATCCGTACCACAGTGGTTAAAGCGACCATCATAAAATAAGGATACCATCACGTTTAATATCCGATGTTATGTAACTTCATTTTCTCTTCGTGTGGCGAGGCAGCGACCGTCTTTACAACACAAAAAGTCCATTGGGTTGAAGCATTTGCCGAGGTGTGGGTTGCTCAAGGATATTCATTTGTCCACAATTGTAGCAGCGCTGAGCTTTGAACTTGTAACCTGTAGGTTAGAGACAGTCACCTAACGTTTTTTATCGTTAGAACCAAAATACGAAATACCAATCAGAAATAACAATTGTATACAACTATTACTGCATACGATTGCAGTCAGTCAGTCCTATATATACATATTGTAGGGTGGGGGAAGATGAGACACGTTTAATTATATTTTCTCAACCTGTTTGGCAGTAATCAAAGAGTATTCACCGAATTATTAAGAAATATGGGATATAGATGCTACCGATGTCCCACCTTACCCCACAGTATTGTACTCGCCTAGTGATCGTAGAAGGTTTGATGAACTTGTATAAAAAAAAATTGATGTCAAATTCAAGCAATAATCAATATTGTTCGCATATCTGAATTCTTAATTTAAAAATGACAGCACACTGCTAGAAATATATTGTGGAATTTCAAAAATTATACACTGACAGAAATTCAAAATTGAGTTTATTGATTGTAAAAATAATTTCTAAATATAATACTGTGGGGTAGGATGGGACACTTCTAGGTCACAATATCCAAATATCCTAATCTTGTTTTGAATAATTAGCAACGGTCTGTAGGAATCGTATCAAGTATACGGTTTATAATTTTATATTGTTCTTTGTTTACTTACTACCAAATGGGACGAGAAAATAGAATAAAAAGGTGTCCCATCTTACCCCACCCTACTATATCTATACCAGTGTGGTCTGTGGTGACATTGTTAACACAGGATACTGCTATAAAAAGTACCAGCACCTGAGTATATATTATGTTATTTTTTTGTGTTTTTAACCATAACTTGCAATGTAACAGTCTGTTTTCAGTGGCTTGTACTCATATCGAACGATATTATCTATTTCAGACAACACGAACAGGTTTCCCAAAGGAGTTATAACTACGCTTACTTAGTCGATATTTACTTACCCTCTGATGTAGCCGTTACACTAGAGGTTCGTGTAGCTGTTGACTACAGCTATCTTTACTTGGATCAGATCTTTTTGTCATTCCAGCGTCAGGCGTGCTAGTAAAGCTCATGTGTACAGTTGCAGGTTTGGTCGCTGGATTGTATGTAGAAAGAAGTTTTAGACTTATTGTAAAAAAATAATTCAATAAACCATTTAATTGCAGATAAGACAACGTTTGAAAAGTTAAAAAAACATTACCAGTTGTGTTTTGTATATAGTATGAAGATGGGACACCTTTCGCACAAAATACCCAAAAATATCCTGATCGTTTCTTAAACAATTAACAACGGTTCATTAGAGTCGTGAGGATACAGTTTTATATTTCTTGAATTTTCTTTGTTTACTACTAAATGTGACGAGAAAATAGAATAAAAAGGTGTTCCATCTTTCCCACCCTACTATAACTTAGCAGCAATTGTGTTTTTTATAAAGAGATGACTGTTATTTTTAAGATTTAAGATATATATATATATAGGCCAACACGGTATTATAAAAAGAATCTTAAAGATATTGAAAGTCAGTCATTGATCTAAGGCAAAGACCATACGAACATGGAAATTAATGTTTTTTTTAACTTTTAGTTTGGCAGTTGCGGGCTACAAATCAGTTTTCCTTATCTTCTTCATTTTGGATTACTTTTAAATTATGTTTGTGTTTTAAACATAGAAATCTAAAGATATAAAAGGCCAAATGACCTTTTTTTACTTCTCGAGCTCGATCATGAATAAATGTCACTTGTTTTTTTCTTGCGTGGCGACAATGACCAGTAAAATTGTCATTCTGTATACTTTATGCTGGAATCACCGAAGTATTTTGTACTCTTGCTCAAGCGTGACAAGTAAATGAACCTTGAATTCATAAGAAAAACAAAATACCTCGAATATTTTTCTTTTAGCATATACAGGGAGGTAACTGTAGCGCATTGTAATGAATATGGTCCACGTAACAACCCGTCGTGTAATTTGACGTCGAATTTCTTACTTCAGTGCAATGTTTTAGAAGCGTCGTACTTTGTATACTGTTAAAGTTTGTGTTACATCATGGTCACGTGTATTGTCGCTCGTTTCTCTACGTAACTCATATACAGATCTCACCACAAAACAGATAAGCAACCGAAGCTATAGCTGCGAAGCCAAGTTATAGCCCGGAGGTTTTACTTTTGTAAAATCGTTTATGTACGCTGTCAGTCTGAGGCAAAGTTATAGAAAACATGCCCTTTTCGAACACACAATACCTGCATTGGACTACTAGTACACTGCGTTTCTTCGACTCTGATACGCGCATGATCAACGACCACAGCCAGACACCAGTTGTTCGACGTAACCGGTAATTGCAATCGCCTATCAGTTCAACGATCATATTGTTCTATGTAGAATTTCAACTTTGTAATCAGTTCTTTGGACTCAACTTTAATGATCAACAGAAACGTAACAATCAATACCTCGAAATATTTTGATTTTAATCAACAGATTTGAAGTCTTTATTACGTTATATAGTAGGGTGGGGAAAGATGGGTCACCTTTAGCACATAAAGTGTAAATATCCTGATCGTGTTTTAAACTATAACAACGGCCTGTAAGAGTCGTGAGGTTATAGTTTTATAAATATTTGAATGCTCTTTGTTTACTATGAAATGGGACGAGAAAATAGAGTTAAAAGGTGTCCCATCTTCCCCCACTTTACTGTACCAAAATTAAATAAATTATCACGTTTTCCCCAGACTTGTTAAATTACCAAAACTTGATTATCATAATGAGTAAATAGTAAGTCGTAGATTAGGCTAGGTGGCCATTTTCATTGAACTGTTGGAAATAATATGAAGCACGAAACGCTTCGCTGCGCTCGTTGTGACGGAATAATAGAAGTTGCAAGCGGTGCTGGTGTATTACAATAACTATGTCTATTACTGAACCAGCAGAAGATTCAACTGAACAAACGAAAAACAGAATTAGCGACAAAGATGCCACAAAGAAAAATGAAACAACCGTGAGTAGTATTCGCTATTATGGATATAAATAGCTAGAATCATCAAAACAAAATCGATGCTCAAAATGTTTAAATGTATAGTAGGGTGGGGCATAGTAAAAAAAAATAAAATCTTATTTTATTCTCTATTTTCCCATCTGATTGTGGAAGAAAACCTATTTTTGCACCAGCGGTGATGTCACGGATATACATCTCATTTTATACTTAAAGTCAATACAACGGGAATTTGACTTAAATCCAATACACCAACTTATCCGTAGTCAGTTTGTCACTCCAAGACAAGGTTATAGTAGTTTGTCCACTTTATAATTAACGTCTATCTGTAACCAATTTGGCCAGAAATACTCGATAACGATTTGACGCCCAAAGTTAAAATACTCTATTGTGTAAAACGAGCAATTAATAGCAAGTGAGTTATGCATGGTATACTAATGTATAGTAAAGTGGGAGAAGATGGGACACCTGTTTATTCTATTTTCTCGCCTCATTTGGTATAGTTAACAAAGAAAAATCCAAGAAGTATAAAACCGTTTTCTCACGACTGTTATTAATTGTTTAAAACACGATCACGATATTTGGATATTATGTGCTAAAGATGTCCCATCTTCCTCCACCCCACTATATACCTACTACTGCATACGTAAAATGATTTTTTTGGAAAATATACTCGATATTTAGTGACATGCACTTGAAGATAAATTAAGCTAAATGATGAGAAACACTTTCTGCTTGTGATCTTTCTGATCAGGATATTTGAATACTCTGTGTTAAAGGTGTCCTATCTTCCCCCACCCTACTATATATGCACTTTTCCCTTAAATGTAGAACCAACGAAAAAGTAGCTTTTTTATTCAGCTATGTGGCGCCAATGAGTGATGTTTAATCATTGGATTTGTGTAAAACAATTAAGAGCATTTAATTTCACTCTCTGGCTCATTAAACAATATCGGAAAACAAAGTTCAAGTGATGATACACTTTCACTTTTTTGCACTTTCAGGTCTTAATGCGAAGTCAGACACTGATCTGTCATAAATTGTCTAAATATAAAAAAACTACGTCTTTATATACATCTAATCTAATGAAATATCATCAGCGTTATATATTACGCGTTTGATAACAAACCGGTATATTCATTGGTTAGCGTTAAGTTGCAAAAAAAAAGAATCAGTATAGTTTGTAATGTTTGTTTTTGTTTTACCATTATTGTATAGTCCCAAACAGAAATTGAAAATTAATAATCCATAGTTTTGTTTAATTTTGGAGGAACATCTTATAATTTCTTACATTTCTTACTAATCTGCGTTTTAACTACGTTTTAACTGATTATTTTCGATTCACTAAGTCACCAGGCTGCGTTCATCGGAAATCGCTGTACAATGGTTTAATAGGCATTGATTGTTTCGGCGAAGGCGGGGAGGCGGCGTGGTTTTGTTGCTGCGAGCGAAGTGTAAGGACAACTAGTTTACCCATGTAACTCGACTGTTAGTGCAGTCGTTGTATGTTAGTATGGAAGAGACCCATAGTTTGCAGTGTTTATCTACTGATACATTCAACTGCAGCAATTGCGCATAAACCGCATTTAAATGATATTTTAGTATACAGTTATTTTTAACGTCGCTCATATATATATATATATCTCAGTCAAACTTTACTGCAGGTTTTTGTGTAGTATAATTATGTGTATTAACGTATAGTAGGTTATGGGGTCGTCTTTTAAAGTGATCGTGTTTTAAACAATTAATTTAAACACGGTCTGGGTGAGTCGTTGGTATACGGCTTTGTAATTCTTTGAATGTTCTTTGCTTACTAAATAGGAAGAGCAAATAGAATGAAATTATGTCCCATCTTCCCCACCCTACTATATATATACTGATGGGTATCCATTATGCATATATAGGCGGAGTGCGGCCCACAAAACAAAGATCGATAACAGCCCGTCATAACGTGGCCACTATGTTGACAATATTTGATTTACTTATAATTTGCTATGGAAACATCGTGCATAATCCATACTCGAAGGACGAAATTCGAAATGAAGTTATAGATTTACATTGTATATATGTCATATTGTAATTACAGCGTTTCTGGTGCTACTGATATTGTGTTTGAAAGAACACAATCTGCCCCATACTTTCGGTATACAGCCTATATATTGGCGAAAAAACATCAGATGTTTACGTCTTAGGAAATGATTTATCATTGCATGGTTTACAATGATGTAATGTTTATAAAAACCACTCTATTTAAAATCGACCTCACTGAAGTTCACTTCATTCGTCGCTCCACTGGACTCATTAATAAACGCATTATCCTTATCAATGTGCCTTGAAATCGCGATCCCTCCCATGGGATGGAGCATCACAAAAATAATCATCAAATGTGTACTTGGTTCTTTGCATTTAAATGCCTCCAGCACCGTGTAATTGGCTTAGGCGTAATTAAGATAGCGCCTTTACGCCATCTTTATTTTAGGTTCAATATAAGCAAAGCGATTCGAGAGAAGGATCAATAAACTTCGCAAAAAACGACGGAGGTCCAGAGCTTCTATTTCCGAGAGACATCCAGTTGTCAGTCATCGAGGAAGCAACGTGTAAACCTTTAAAAAGTATCCACCCACAAAACGGATTAAACCAAAAGGAAAATACTCAGAACGTCGACGCACTTAAGCCAGTTTATACGTTAAAACAAGTCAATCAAAACAATAGCGGAGAAGCCAACCAGCATAGAACGGCAAAAATTCAACGAGATTTCTGTAACTCTCCCAACTCTTGCTACGGTCGGATTTATCCAAGTCTTTCCAAGTTCAAAACTGGCGACTCGGATTTAAAGTGAGTAAAATTTTCTGAGTAAATTTTATGCCTTAATCTAGAAAAAAATCAGCTGAAAAACCTTTACACAATAAAATAAATCCCTAAATATTCTTATTCAATTCTGTAATAATGTTTTGAAATGTCATTATTAGTAATTCTTTTTCAATATTTTGTGCCGCGCTTGCGTAAGAACGCGTGTTCTCGTTCATTTATCTTGCGCAAAACACAAACCGTGTGGTTTAATAACATGATGCAATGGGATAAAGCAAGCTAATCATCCCCTAATAGACCCAAGTCGGTGGTCTATCGGTCGAACTAAACGAAAGCGCATCGAGGTATCGACCCTAATAAGAATCTTGCCCTGACCTAACTGAATAATTAATTCAGGCCTGCCGATGCAGTACAAATTAGGGCTTGGTTAATCGTTCAATTTGTACTTAGCAAAATGTGTAATGTTGTTGACATATGCTGTGGTATCTTTATTGTCAATACTATCTTCCATTTCGAATTAAGTGCGACACAGCATGTGCATAATTATCTAAGTTGTCACGGATAACGGCTCTTTTGGCAAATGGGTAGCCGTTTATCACGTTATTTAATATAGTGGGGTGGGGTAGGATGGGACGCCTTTAGCTCATAATACCCCTATACCTTGATCGTGTTTTGAACAATTAACAACGGTCTATGGGAGTCGTGAAAATTCCATTTTATAATTCTTTGCATTTTCTTTGTTTACTACCAAATAGGATAAGAAAATAAAATGAAAAGGTGTCCCATCTTCCCCCAACCTACTACAACACTATACTTTTTACATTGAAATAAATGATTAGTTTACGTGTCGGTGGACAATGAAAATAGTTCGTAAAAATACAATTTACAGTTTAAAATATCAATAATTATAAAAAACAGACAAGCCCAAATTGATGGTTTCCTTTTCGCTGTATACTGTCGTTCTCTTCGTCATATACGTCGCTTTTAAACTCGTATACACACGAGTTGTGGGCTATTGTGTGCTGACGTAAGCTACGCAGTGCAGCTGCTCTTTAAATTGTGATAACATCGAACGAATACAGTGGAAGAATTGATTTTTTCCGCACCAATGGAAAAGCGAAAGTTAAGCGACCTGTTTAATGTGTATGGAGGACCATTGTATTGCGTTAAGATTATCAGGAAAAGACCTTGTAAGCGCCAAGGAAGCATATGAAGCGCATGTTAAAAACCGTTTATAAATAACTTGAAGTTTCAAAATGTTTCGGCACTTCACAGAGCAGGGGCAGTTTTATAAACAACATCAGGTTGGAAATAATACAAAAAATAGATTTGCTTGTAAGAATGTGGCTGCTTGTGATTTATACTAGGTATAGACTATGTTTATCTAGTAGGAATATATAACTGTTGACTGTGAAATATCATGCTTCTGTAAATATTGGTTTTCACTTTAAGAAAGGAGTCTGTTGAGATTTTCGCTTAAACTTGGGAGGCGTTAGGTAATAAACTTAACACTGTGGTCAAATAACTACATCAATGCACCCACGAGAGTTTGTATTTGGTGACCAAGCTTGGCCAATTCGCGATTGGCCAGCGAAAATATTGCCTTATCGATCACACGTAATTGTCAGTCAAGGTAATTCGTTTAATTTCCAAGCTAAGCTTTCTTCTAGTACGCTACGTTTCAACTGTGTACTTTTCATGGTGTTCGCCTTATTATTTCTAGTTACCATTTAAAATGCAAGATTACATAGGGTAAAATATGTTTCCGCCTTTGGAAAATATTATGTAAGCACCACTTGATGTAAAATACACGCCGCGCTTTCTTAGTATTATAAAAATTAAATATGTGACTGGCCCTTACACGTTGGTCTTTGCTTAATAATTTATGTTTTACGGCAGTCGTTGCTGAGTTAGTAAACCTGCTCCTATAGGTCTGCTTTGTGTTCAATTTATACAGACTGCAGAAGCGCAGAGTTTTTAACCAGTAATGTAATTCTATGAGATTTTAAATACACGTAGTTATATAACACAAACTATAAAGTTTATAGTTTAGACCTTGGTCGTAATTAAAACTTCACTAGCTTATAGAGTAAACAATGTATCCATGACTCGTGCCGTATAATATTACGCAGAGGCCTACACATATATATCTAACAACCGGAGTTTAAATTAAAGATCAACCTACAGGAAAATCAATAAGCGTATGGTTAAGTCAAATAAATGAGAAGATTTTGAACTGATTGTGTAGATATTTAGGAGGCTTCTGTAAGTTTGATTGAAGACGATTGCTGTATCCAAGACACTGGGAAACCGTATATGCTCAGCGCTTAAACTCGACGTTCACTGAATTATGCATAGATCAACTTTGCAGTTTATTTCCCATCTGCTTGTTCTTTTGGTCTAGAAGACGTTTTGGTTTCAATTCACGGCCTGTACGTCATATGTTTCCGTTGGTGTTTTGCACAAACTTATGGTGTTTTGTTAAAAAGATTGAGAGAAGTACAGATGGTTTTGATAGAAAACCACAACAGTTTGGGAATATTTGAAAATGAAAACATTCGCTCTGTTCACCAACAACAGGAGAATGGTATACACCCGTAAGTACAGCAATGTAGAGACTAAAGGAAATATTTTTATAACAATGTAATGGTTGAAACGAACATTTAAATATTTCTTATTAAATATGTTTCCGTTCAACGGAAGGTAGAGTCTATATATGGTTACATTTGATAACTAGAAAATTGCTTTTATTGAAACAAAAATAATACAGGATCTAACTTTTAAACCATAAAACAAAAATAAAATATTTTAATCAATATAAAATTGAATTGTATTGGTAGAAGCACCTGGAGTTGGTGAAACCGAAACGGAATCGATATTGATATCAAATTAAACATGTGATATACGTAAATTAGTACAACGGCTTGATATAAAAAATGATTATAGACTATACATATAGTAGAGTGGGGGAAGATGGAACACCTATTCACTCTATTTATTTTCTCGTCCCATTTGATAGTAAACAAAAAATCAAAGAATTCCAAAACCGTATTTTAACAACTCCCATAGACCATTGTTAATTGTTTTATTTGCCAAAGCTGTCCCATCTTTCCCCACCCTACTTTATAGTACTGTTGGGAAAGATAGAGCGACTTCTACTATTTTACATTTTTTTAAAATATGAAATTTGTTATGATTGGTTGAATGAATGAATGAATTAATGCAAGTTATTTTTGCCTCGGTTAAAGGCCAGTTCATCATATGTCGTGTTATGATGCAACTATATTACAGTGGGCTGGGGTAAGTTGGGACATGTGTCATTCTCCTTACTCGTACCTTTCGATAGTAAACAAATATATTTAGATAACTATATAACTGTATAGCCACACGACTCTGAAAGAACGTTGTTAATTGTCAAAAACACAACCGGGAAATATACTTAAAAAAGTGTTAAAAATGATCTTTAGGTCACCATATGTTTAGTAATAAACTATAAATCGTTCCATGCAGCACATTTAAGGGTTACTAGAGACAAATGAGATTTAATGGCGCCGGATACCTTTTAAAGAGAGTAATCGATTAAACCTGCTATACCCATAGCGTTCGCCTAGAGTAAATATCATAAAAATCCCATTTAAAGGAGTTATCGATCTTTTGAGAAAACCCTTTACACATGCTTTAACATCACAACTCTAATATGAACAAATTGATCGTTCACAGTAAATTTATAAGTATCGTAAATGATATCCCTGCAAACATGTTAATGAGGTAATTGTTTATTTTGTTCAGACCCCTGCTTCCGGAAAAGCTTCGTCGAACGCATCAAAATATACCATACGACCTTGGAAATAAGATATCTGCTACTTCTCCCCAAATCAATCAAGGGGGGACCATTAACACATATTCTACCAAAACGTTTCAGAGGCCGATGAAGAGGAGACGACAAACCAGGTGACGTGAATTTATAATTAGTTTTAGTTCAAACATCCATATTTTAATTTACTGAAATCATAAATACTCTAATACGCATTAGAGTATCTATGCCGAAATGATGTCATCACATATGTTACCTTTACTTAGGGGTTTTCCAGACAATAAGATAAAAGTTTCGGACAATATGATTTTTGTATCCGTTAATGTTATATACTTCAGCTTCACTTCAGAGTTCAGACTAAAGACTATACGCAACTATTATACTCCATATAGAAATACCGGTTTATTATTAGCTCATTTTACTCAGTTCATGCATAATATCCGATTCTGTCACTTAGCATTAGGCTGTACAAATATATTCTCTTCGATCTATAGGTTTGTCACAAAGAAGGGTCACTGCAATGTACGACATGGTAACGTTAAAGACAGACTACGATATTTCGCCGATTTATTTACGTCAATTGTTGACCTCAAATGGAGATATAACGTTGCAATATTTGTCGCCACATACACTTTTACTTGGCTTGTTTTCGCTTTTCTATGGTGGTTTGTGTCTTTCCTCAGGTAACTGTGTTTGAAATAATGTAATTACAAATGTATATAAAAGTAAACAACTGCAGTCTTTTACCACATAAATTAACACAACTATGAAGTTTGGATCATGGACAAATTTAAGAATACGCATTAAACAATAAACTTGTTTGTTTAATTTAACAAACATGTGGTTTTATAATATGTATCCATATTGAGTGATACCCCTCTTTTTAATTTAATGCATTGTTCTTATCTGCGTAACTGCAACCAAAGAGATCAATTAAAGTTTTAATTAGTATTATTTGAAAGAAAAAAAAGTTCATTGTTCTATATGGCAAACTTGGTTTATGGTTTCAATTTTAATGGCATGGCATGGTTTATAATATATAGTGATGTGGGGAAGATGGGACACTTTTTCTATCTAGTTTCCCGTTAGTCCGTTACCCTAGTAAAGAAAGAACATCAAAAAATTATAAAACCGCTTTCTTACGACTCCCATAGACGAATGTTGATTGTTTAAAACTTGATTAGGATATTTTGATATTATATGAAAAAGGTGTCCCATCTTACCCCAGAGTAGTGTACTATATATATAATATATATATTCATACTTATACATTTAGGGCTATTGTAAAAATTCCTAACTGTCCATGACTGAAGCATGGCCTGTATAACTAAAAACTGTTATAGGCGCTTAAGTTGGAAAGTTAGATATTAATACTATATGGCTGTATTTAGCCGTTTGTACCTTTTTGCCGGGAAGTCTTATCTGCAATACCGCAAGTTATAGAGAAGGGATGTATGCGGTTCACTGCATGTTATTTTATTGATTTTCTTTAAGATAATTTTGCGCCCTTTCACAGGGGAGACTTTGACAAGATGAACTCTGACGAAGTGTGCGTAATCGGCATTGATTCTTTTATGTCAGCCTTTCTTTTCTCCATTGAAACCCAGGTATGCTCTATTGCTCTCACATATTTCTGGTCAACAGGCAAATGTCTCGTGTCTAAAAATGGTATGTCAACCCCATTTTGCGATTGACTTGTTAAAACAACAGAACATGCCTTAGGTAAATGTTTTTACCTTTTGCCTAAAAAATGTTTTTAACATTTGCATTAACTTTAGTAATATTTGCACAAAATATGCTAGATTCCCTAATTTAATTTGACAGGTTTTACATAAATTCGTTTTATGTTAATGGGTAAAATTTGCCTTTATTATATATAAGTATGCCCTGTGACGCAGTTGGTTAGCGCGAGGTTATGGGTTCAAGACTCATTGCTGCTACCATTGTGGCATATGTGACCTTTGGCAAGACACTTAACGACAATTACTTTAAGCCAGTGCTCGCTAATTGGTTGTTCACATTGTCAGCCATTCGAAAAATAAAAAAACCACTCGCCTACAAAGTGACATACGTGGTAACTTATAATCTGGCACAAGGTGTACAAAACAGTACACCAGTGTGATACCGACTGTCGTTTTATGGCCACACAAGGATAAAGCAAGTTACATTTATTTATAAAACGTGGTAATTTGTAAAAGTTGTAAAAAAGGTTTGTTGCGATCTAAAGTCAGGTTTATGCTGTGATATAAATATATTTTTTACCCCTGATGTAATTAAACATTTTTACTGGCGTTGTTGCACATTTTCGGCTTGTCGCTGCTCCTACTGATTTGTGGGTGTATGTATCCTTTAACAAAACATTTAGCGGCAATTACTTCAACTCAGTGGCTTTATGGGTTATATAAGATGTTAACTGTATTTTTAACAATATGAAAACATCCAAAAATATTTACCCACAGCGGGCACGAGGTGTGTGAATGTCACTTATTTTCCCATGTGTTACAAGGCAACTTTTATAGGCTAGATGTACAATTTTGTGCATACTTTACAAGTTAACACTAATGTAACTTTGTAGGTAATTTCTTTTTTTTTGTTTGGCTCGAGTGACTTGGTTGGTCCACAGCATACTAGAGATTCACGTTTTACATAAGTTAGAAGGCTTATTATATTTAACAAACACCTTTGTTTCCATTGTTTGGATGATAACCTATCAGCATTGTACAGTTGAATTTGAATGTAAAATTAAAGTAGAAGGGGTATGCGAGTATGTCTTGTAGACTTTGGTTGGGCCAATAAAAGTTCCCCAACCAAGAACACACCCACCAATAATCAAGACAGTAGAAAATATTAGTTTAAAGCTACAAATTCTATGCTAACAGTTAAATAGGAGCATGAAAAAATGTGACATAATAATCTTTATGATATCATCCAATAATCAAGACAGTTAGTCCGACGCCGTGGCATAGTGGTTAGCGCGCCTGCCTCTAACCAAGAGGTAATGGGTTCAAGGCTCGTCGCTGCTACCATTGTGGGCATATGTGTCCTTGGGAAAGACACTTAACCCAGTGGTCACTAATGGGTTGTCCAAATTATTAGGCATACATAAAAAAAATGAAAAAATCCAAACAAAATATTCACCCACAAAGTAACATACATAGTAACTCGTAAGCTGACACGAGGTGTATGAACACCCGTGTTATAACGACTTGTTTTCCGGCCACGCGAGGATAAAGTATGTTACATACATACATACATTATAAATGTTAACTTTATTGTGTAGAGCAACACCTTTGGGCGAAAACACATTGGTCAAAAAAGCAACATGATATTAATTTATGTATCTTCGTAATCGATCTTTATGTTTTTCTCAGCCAAGTAGATTGTTTTTCACGAAGTAGTAGCGATTGACACGGAAATTATTAGCTCCATGACCATAATAACGATTGCCTAACTTGTGTATATTTCTGACATACCAAGAGACAAGTTGATTGTTTGCATACGATTAGCAATTAATTTGGGTCTTTCCCAATTGTATAAGCAAGTTAAAGTCATACTGTGTTAAAAAAATGTTGGAAAAATTAAAAACCAACAATCTTGTGGCGACAAAATAAATCGACAGTTGACTTTGAAGGGATGTGTATGAAATATTGTAGATAAGATTTCAAACCATGCTTAATAAATTATTCTGACCTCCTCTGGTCCAATTATACGCTGACAAATGCCCCTATATCACAACACATGTGTAATACGTCAGCTTATAACTAATATACTTTATTATAATGTTTTGCTGTTTTTTAATATTTATTACATTTTATTTAATATTTATTAAATATATTTACGATTTTAACGTTCCATATTTTAACAAAATGGCAATATTTAATTTTTTATTTATTCACTTTTGCTTCGAATGGCGGCCACGTTGTTAGATTGGCTGTTGGGGTTGCCATATCACCTTAACACCCGGTGATATAGCGCATATGTCCCAAAAGCTAGACCTTTACTGCCACAACCCATAACCTCTAAAACCTAAGTGTCACTTTGTTGTTTGGTTGGTTTACATTTCAAAGTTACAATGATTGAATCCAGTTTGGAGCTACAGAAATACTAATTAAATATCTTTTGACTTAAAGGGGTATACCAACAAAAACTCCAAATTTGTGTATAAATAAAATTATAGAAATGCTTAAATGTTATCTAAAAATACCACGAAAGTTTTAAAAAACAAACAGTTTGAAATGACGAAATTTCTAGTTCTTAAACTGTTTCTATTTGAAACTTTGGTGGTACCTTTAGATCACATTTGATCATCTATACCCAAATACAATTGTTTTATTTTTCCTGGTATGCTTTTTTAATACAATAAAAATATAGTGCTAAAATGAAGTTTGGCTTTTATCAGGTAACTATCGGGTATGGGACAAGAGCAATCACAGATGTTTGTCCAGAAGCGATTATATTGTTAATAGTGCAAAGTATATTTGGTTCAATCGTTGATGCATTTATGGTAAGTGTTGAGTGTGATACTGGTAGAGTAGTAACTGTTCAAAGTGGTCGGCAACCTCATAATATCAGCAAATTTGTTCTACTTTATTACACTAACATAACAGTTATTGGTCGAGTACATGCTTTGTTTTCGGTTTGATAAAGGCTTTTCATTGTTATCATCGTGGGCGTATAACAGCAATTGCTCCAACCCAGTGTTTACTAATGGGTTGTCCAAATTATTAGCCACACATAAAGAAATGAAAAGATCCCCCCGAAAATAAGCATTTTCTAAGTAACATACTTGGTAACTCCTAAGCTGGCACGAGGTGTATGAAACAAAACACAGTGTTTAAGAACTGTCGTTTTCCGACCACGGGAGGATAAAGTAAGAACAAAAGTTACAAAAAATGCTATAGAAATAAAAGTGCTATTAAATTGAACATGGATATATATTTATATAATATAAAATTCAGGGTCTTTATTTTTATTTACACACTATGTTTTTATAAGATAAAAAAGCAGGTAGACGGTTTAGTCGCCCATAAAATATTTATTTTAGTTGTAGAGCAGGTTGTGTGCCTTAAATATTATACATGCTTATCTAGATGTTAGCATGTTCATTAACACTCTTATCAAAGTAATTAAACTTGCCTCTTATACTTTGATTTTATGCATGATTTAGGTTGGATGTATGTTCGTTAAAATTTCCCAACCAAACAAACGTGCAGAAACATTAATGTTTAGCGAAAAATCTGTCATTTCATTGAGGGATGGAAAAATGTGTCTTATGTTTAGGTTTGTTTTTGTATGTTTTTTATGTTTTGTTAATAAATTGGTATAAATACCAACTACCAAGTATATTTTGCAAAACCAGGGTGCTCTTTAGGCTATAGACCCAAGTCATTACCTTTAACTCAGTGGTTTCCATACTGTGGTACGCATACCACTAGTGGTACGCGAGCAACTCAACTATAAGAAAGTTAGTGCCAAGTTTGTGTTGCGTAAATTATCGGGCGATCCAACTTTTTGGCCAGGAGATTTTAGTAATATAGGTGGTAAGAGAAGGGTACATGAATCAAAAAAAAGTATGCGAGTTAATAAAGTTTGGGAACCACTACTTTAACTGGTGCATTGTTTTCAGTTATTCTGTTACTATGTGTAGTGTGTGCCAAATATTCACATATGGTATCACAAATGAATCCAGGACATGCATATTACATACCCTGATACCCATGTTAGGCACCTATGTTTAACATACATTATCATTGGTGCATCTTAAAGGAGTCACTAAAGCAATTCATTTTAATGGTTAAATAGATGGTCTTTGCAACTTTTTGTGTGAGTTGAATGAGATCTAACAGTACTAGTTTTGTTTAACACTACTTTTTTTGAGTTGTCATTCATACTTTATTCTGTGATGATACTGGTGCTTCTGGTTTAAGTGCCCGCTGATATTTAAAAACAGGTATATATATAAATATATATATAAGGTAGAGTGGGAAAAGACGGGACACCCTATATATGATTTAAATACCCTGGTCGTGTTAAACAATTGACAATGGTTTATGGGAATGATGATAAGTTTTTATAATTCTTTGAATGATTACTACCAAATAGGACAAAAAATTAAAATGAATAGGTGTCCTATCTTCCCTTACCCTACTATATATATACATGTACCTGTTTTTAAAATATTTTTTACCTTTTTCCATTTTTTTATTTAGTACTTACACCATTACAATAACAAGGTCATTGCTTACCTGCTTTTGTTCATGTATGATACAGTTCTCACACAATGGTTAATCATAAAGTAAACAATCATCATCATGTTATCTTTTAAAAAACTTTAGCTAAAACAGAAAATAATTCAGTAATCACCTCAACAGTATTGCATGAGTGGGCTCATACAAAGTAGTAAAGTTTAACACAAGATAATGCTCACTTCCCATAAATATGCATTCAAATTGTAGGGTCGGAGACCTAAGAAACTCTCATATTGTCGAAGCTCAAATTCGCGCAAAGTTAATAAAATCTCGTCAAACGCAAGAAGGCGAATTCATGGCTCTTGATCAAACGGATCTAGACGTCGGTTACACCACTGGTGCTGATCGACTTTTCTTGGTAAGTGAATGGTTGTAACTTATTTACCCTCGCACCTATGTAACTGTGTAGGTAAAGTTTTTTTGGAGTTTTTTATTTCATGTATGGCTGAAAATTTGAACAATCCATTAGTCACCATTGAGTTGGAGCAATTGTTGTTAAGTGTCTTGCGTAAGGACATATCCAACCACAACGGTAGCAGAGACAAGCTTTGAACCCATAACCTCTATGTTAGAGGTAGACGCGCTAACCCTTGTGACATGGGGCCAGACTAATAAGAGTAGTCACTCTAACGCAAGGTTTCAAATTCTTCGATAAATAGAACTATTTGTGAAGATTTTTTGATTGTGTGTTTTTATAGTAAATGTTTTTCTAATCCAAATGGAATTCCAGGTGACGCCTTTGATCATTTGTCATGTAATTGACGAAAAGTCACCCTTTTGGAACATGTCCCAATCTGATCTGAAAGAAGAAGAATTTGAAATTGTGGTTATATTGGAAGGCATGGTCGAAGCAACAGGTCAGTAAATCCAACATATTTTACCAAGTCATATTTAATTAATCTATTTTAAGTTATAGTATATAGGATTGTTTACTGACTAGTGAATGGTCAAGTTTCAAGCGCATTTGTAAATTTTTAATATTGTAATTACTTTTGCCACAATTATGTCGGAATCTTTTTTGGTTAATTTGAGAATTGTTGAGGATTGAGCCCTAGGAATAATTTTTGGTTAACTAGTTGGCATAATATACATATATCTTTTGGCACTGTAGTACAGTGGCTAGCGTGCCTCCCTCTGGAGGCATGTAAGCACTTAGCGGCCATTGCCCCAACCGAATGGCCACTTTTGGGTTGTCTAACTTGCTAGCCAACATTAAAACATAATAATACGCAAAAGTACATGTGGTGACTTGTAATCTGGCACATGGTGTGTGAAACAGAAAACATTCATGTTATAAAATTTCTGTAATGCAAGGAAAAAAATTACATTTATTTATCTTCAATCTTAAATGTATTGCTTTCAATCAGAACAGAGCGTGTTAAAATTAACTTTTATCGTTAAAACTATTTAATGTAAAAAACAATAGATTTATGCAATCATGCACAAAGTGGTGCTTCTTTCATGTTTATATACATTTAGAAAAAAATTAGTGTAAAGTATTGGTTGCAATACGATAATATTTTAACCCTACTAATGCGGATAATTAAGCTTACCTTCATCCCCAAAATAAAGATGTTAAAGGGATAATGAAAACTGTGTAAAACTTCATGTGTTGGTGTCATATATACTGTTTATGCTGTACTTATATTTAGTTTCCTCATTCGGTATAAAAAGTATGTTATTTGTGTTGGGGTAATGGGCCAAATCTGCCCAAAACTTCAGGTATCCTACTCACCAACACAGAAAACAAATGAACATATTTATGTATTCATTAAAGCCCTGCTCTGTTCATGCTCGAATTTGACCACTCGGACTCTTTATATAAAATCAATATCCACTGAACCATTAACACCCCACTGTCAATATTCTATATATGTTCTTTTATTTCTCACCGGATCGAAACTCAAAAAGTAAAAAAAAGTTTTAAATAAAAATTACAAATTATTAACGCCAAGTCAATCAATTGGTTATTTGAGTATTTCAGCTTGAAGTAACTTATACAATCGTCTCAGTTGGTTCCTTTCATGCGTCATCTTTAAATTAACGTTTCAACATTGCGTTGAAAGCGTCCTCTATCCGCACGCCCCCCTACTAAATTTTTAATGCTTTGATAGAATTTCACGGTCGACATTTATTTTAGTTTGCATTTTTTCCTTTGATTCTTACTGATTGATTTTCTTGTCATGACTTGTTTTACTTGGCGTACACAACATGCAATCAATGGGGAGAAGGTCGATAGTTCGAAAGAACTTGCGCTTGCTCTGCTTAGTACACACCACAAACGTACAAATTTTTCCAGGAATGACTTGCCAAGCTCGAAGCTCCTATGTGGAGGATGAAGTAATGTGGGGTCAACGCTTTATGCCGGTACTAATGTTGGAAAAAGGTTTTTATGATGTAAGAAATTTCAAATTTACAAAATTTGTCAACTTTTTGGTAATTATTTAGACTGCGTTTTTTAAATTAGTTGCGAGTTTCAGTTTACAAACAAATAATTTAACAATAAATTACAGGTTAATTATTCTAATTTTCACGATCACTTTGAAGTTGACACTCCTGACATTAGTGCAAAAGAACAACAATTAATGAAACAACTGCCACAAGAGGGTGGGAAAGAGGTATGAATAAATCTTACGAGTAATCACATGTTACTTTTTTGGGTGATTGTATTTTTATAAGACCAATTTGAACATAAAATAAATTTATTCATTTTTTAAAAACGCTTGCAAAGGTGGTGATAAAGGCAAATCTACATGGGTTGACATCCAAACAACAGTCGTCAAAACGAGTTATGTTGCTATAAAATAGTTTTTAAATACAAATTTATGTTACATGTTTGTTTTATGATTAATTTGAGATTTCTTCACAAAACTAAATATTTTTTATGACCAGAACTCTTGTGAACAGTTGGTTCGTACACGACCGATGATTGTTCAATCTTCTCGAAGCTTGAAACTTGTTCCAAGGGAACCTACCGTACTGGAAACCAGGTAATAACAAATAAATTGTCAGGTGAAACAAGTACCTATATGATGAAATTTTATTTCTAGATAAATTAATTTCAACTTTTTTTAGTAACTCATTTTTGTCTGCGAGTAACTCGTCTCAAAGAGTAGATCGCCTCAGTGACAACTGGGAAGAAAAAAATGAAGACTCGGCACTCGTTAGCCAAAACCAAAATAATAATAACTTGCCACATTATGTTCAAACGAGCCCAACCAATGGCAGGACAAGTACTCGGACAAAACTTGGTATATCTCGACACCGAGCATACGACAAGAGTCCGACAAAAGAATCGTTGCTTAGCAACAGTAACGAACCGTTGTCATCAAGGCGGAAACCGCAAATGAATATTCCGAACGGTGTATTCCATGATTATGTAATAGATGATCTAGAGTTCTAACGTAGGCCGTTTATTTCGTTTTCGTATTTTCGTGTATAAGTTTCTTTAAAATTAATAAAGCTATACCATTGTGAACTTGACTGTATCACATAAATAATTGAAACTTCACAGCTAGGCACCTGCGTGATCCTAGTGTATATTACACAAAGCATCGAGTTTTGATCTTTTCTAGTAAACTTTTAACATTTCACTAGTTTTATTTATGAAATAAAAAAAGTCTTCTTCCAAGAAATATTGTTACGGGTATTAATATTTGTTATAAAAAGTTATTTATCGAATTCTGTACACCAGCTTTGGATACAGTGGGGTGGGGTAAGATAGGATACTTTTGAATCTCCATTGACGGGTACCCATTCTATGATATAGTAGGATGGGGGGAGATGGGACACCTTTTCATTCAATTTTCTCGTTCTATTTGGTAGTAAACAAAGAACATTCAACGAATTATAAAACCATAACCTCTCGACGACCGTTATTATTTGCTTAAAACATGATCTCGATATTCGGATATAATGTGCCTAAGGTGTTTCATCTTACACCACATTAATATATGTTACATAAATGTTCGACACGTGCTGTTAAAATAGGACACTTAGGACATAGGACACAAATTTATGTTAATTATGAGTGTAACTTGCTTTATCCTTGCGTGCATGCCGACTTACGAGTTACCGTGTATTTAAGTTTTTGGATGATTATTATTTTGGAGTATTTTTTTTTTTTTTTATATTTGGCTGATGCTGATAATTTGGAACTCACAAGTGACCACTGGGTTGTAGCAATTGTCGTTCAGTGTCTTGCCCACGCCCACGATGGTAGTACCTTGAATATATTGCCTCTGGGTCAGAGGCAGGCGCGCTAACCAACTAAGCCACGGCGACGGATTATTAAAAGTTTATTATTGCGAACAGGCGTAGGCTATATATAACATGAAAATGGTTTTGTACGCCCTGAAAATCGAGTTTAAACTTCTTTGTTTTGCCCCTCTATAGTTTTTAAAACAATGTTACAGAATTATTCGACAGTGGTATCACAGCTTCATAAAGATTTTTTTAAATTTGGTAAAAAAATACGCTAACTTAGAATGCTTGCTAAAGTAGTAAGACCGATGAAAATTTGTAATTTGCTAATGGGAACCATTAAACTAGTTTTATAGGTTAATAATATGTAGAACTATTTCACATAAAAGATTTTGAAAGCGTTTCATATTATTTTGTGGCATTTACGTCTATTTCTAATAAAGAAGTCATTTATTAACCAAAATTTACACTGATTTTAGACTGTACCGTCTTTTCTTGATGTGTGTTCTTGAATTGGTAAAATTACACCTGTTGGGCGAATTAATAAAGAAGTTCTCTCGTGTTTTAATATATATTTTAAACTGTTGTCAAATAGTAAAGATATGATGGTACTAATTCGTAGTATCATTTAAAAAACGTCACTTATTTTGATTTTGAAAATATTGGACAATATGTGATTAAGTGACCCATCTTCCCTATACTCTACCTTATTAATTTAAAACCAAATGTTAGGCTATATCTTAACAACAGTAATGGTTTTTAACCCTCGGGGCGCAAAATTGTTTTTTGTATTTTTTTTACTTTTTGACCAGGTCTAACTTAATTGGATTTTGCAAGCAAATCACAGCAGCTAGACCAAAACTTTTTTTGGGAAGTTTGTGCAGTACTCGTAAAAAAAGATTTAAAATAACTCTTAACTTGCCCCACGTCCTAACTGACCCCAACAATATTCTGTTTTTTGGGTGACCTTAAACGAATTGGGCGCCAAAGAAACTGGGACTTGGCCATCAAAGTTGGTCTATTATATACCTCAAAAACTATATAATGTCTCTATCGACAAAATACGAATGGCATTTATGGATAGTTGGTTTAAAATTTAATTTTGCTTAGCGTTAGTGAAGCATCCGCCACTCGCAAACCGTCCATTTTATAAACCCTGTAACAAAATAATATTTACACTCATTCCCATTTAATCTTATATTTGAGTACCGAGGATCCACCACCGACATGACGTCACCTGGGGCTTCTATCTATACCGTTCCAACTACATGATACACTTAATGTAATCGCTAGAATTACACACTCGTAAAACGCTAATCTGTTGAAAGAAACGTCTCTATATAAACTGCCGTGCTAGTCGAACAGATTTCCTTATTAATTTATGAGGTTACTTCACGTGATTACTTTGTCATGACCGTTGTTTTGTCATTCCTGCGTTATATTTTTTTAAGTTTAATCAGAGATACACAAGCAAGAGATTGACAACCTGAACCGTCTTTTGTTTAAACAAGAGATTGACAATGATCTCTTCTTTTATCTCTGGTTTAACCAATTCTCGCAGGGCCGGAAAGCGGCCGTCGTTATTATACTGATGTTCTGTTTAATCGATCTCGTGCCAGTGTTACCACATCATGGACGTCGCCAAGAGGGGCCTGAGGGACCATGGCCCCGCCCAAGTTTTGAGTTTTCACTAAGGTTAATGGTGAAAATAATATAATTTACTATTTCGAATTAAACACGTGTTTAAATTTCTTACACACACAGCTTTCTTTCTTACACATGCGCACATGCTAAATGATAAGGTGTCAGTTCCTATTATGACGCAAATAATCGCCATGTGAACTGTTATTATATCTTAATTAGTTGCCTGGTCAAACAATCGCTATTATGATGCAATGAATCCACGTGTATATCTATACTATTTCGTAATAAACAGTCTACCTGCTAGCTAAGGAAAATAAATCTCAAATTTGTGACAAAAATAACTGGTGGTAGGTGACGAGTGGAGTTGTGGTTGTAGATCGTTGTTTTCACGCGGCGTAATTGTAAAAAAATAAATGCCATTCAGAACGCCTTTCCGTGTTGGTGCTGTAATGAGGTGATTCCAACCATAGACTCCTTTAGATAAGGACTGGAACCTCCCGTGCTCGTGGTTTGTAACTTGAGTCCGAGGGTTAACTTGAGTCCTGGACTAAAATTACTTCTAGAGAAGCTGGAGACACAATCTTGGTATCCATATTAGGGTATTTGAGAATGGCGAGTTCAATAATAATAATTTCAATATCATCCGAGGTCATTTTCAAGGTCTGAATTTATAGCTTAAAGTCAAATTAATGAATTTTAGTCATTTTTTGCTTATTTTTGCGTGCCACTCAAAAACCAAAACATTTTTAAAGAAGTCCGTAACGAAGCATGATATTGTGCACCTACTGCATCTAATAGTTGATATCTATCATCGTTTACTAATGTACATTTTGTTTGTTTCTCTTTCAAAAGCTGTATACCTGGCGATTTCATAGGGTCTTTATGTTGTTTTCTACTTAGGTGACAATATGCAACGTCGTTGCAGTTGCTTTTTTATAAAATAAATTTTCATAATAATTAATAAATTTTCATAAAGTTACATATGTGCTACTTTGTAAGTCGGCACGAGATGTATGAAACAAAACACCTGTTTTATAACTACCGTCGTTTTATTCATTCACACACGAGGATAACCAAATCACATTAACTCCGATGACGTCATTACCACCCAAATAAACATTTCGGACGAGTGTTTGTATTCGCATAAAGTATTGTTTGTTTAACATCTGAAACTCCGATAGCAAAAAACTTATCTTAATGGAAAAAAAACGCGTTTCCCTTATCCGTGATAATAATCTCAATATGGCCATGATAAACCAAGAATGCTGTGCGTATGCGTTATACTTTATTTTTGCCAAATCTGCCTTCAACGCGCCTTATAAACGCCTTGAGCTGTTTACGCTCTTCCCGCTCCTACCTTATCAATCCTTCTTAGCCTCCAGCATAAAGTAGCGTGGAGACAAGGTGGTTTGGTGCGCAAGACCCATTATGTCTTGCTGTGTATATTGTGAGTCGAACGTTCGTTGGTTTGAATCCGTTTTAATATTATGACGTTTTACCTGACCAAAGGCATTCCGTAAACCAGAGGATTTTAGAAGTGCGAAACATATAAAGGATTATAAGAATGAAACACGTGTATACCTGAAATATTCTCGCCCTTCGGCGAAATTATCACCTACGACATAGCTCAATTATTTGCTAGATGCAATAAATATGGTATAGCTTAGAATAGATTGTGGGTGTTCAATATTCCATGTGTACAGGTGTGTCTATACTTAGAGAATATTGAGGAAACATCAGCAATACCTCTTCCGAAGCTTACGGTCATTTTATAAATATTATTTTAATTATATGCAGTTGATTTCTACCCAAAATGTTAGTCTTGTGTCTGTGGATCGTGGTTATCATCGCTGAACAAGTACCCACAGCTGTGTCAAATCAGCATCATTGTCCAGGTTATACTGTGGTTCAAAATTTCGGCCCAGATGCAGAACCAACTTTGACACAAAATCACACAAGGGGAGCACCTGGTAAAGTTGGGAAAAAGGGGCCGAAAGGAGATATTGGGGAGAAGGGGGCGAAGGTTGGGTAAAGATTGTTATTCAGGTTTCAGGCTTAACTTCGTGTGTTGTACAGGGGGATGCCGGCATTACTCCACACTACAATGAAATCAACCTATTGAAGCAGCAAGTTGCTCAACTTATAAAGCGAATAGGTCGTTTGGATTAATTTAGTTTTAAGTAATGCAGGGGTGGGGTAACATGAAACATGTTTCCATTCTTTCTTTTCTTGTTCTTTTTGGTAGTGAACAAAGAATATTTACAGAATTATATAACCGTAGCCCGGGGTCTCTAGAATAGCGTTGTTAATTGTTAAAACACGGTAGGGAAATGGGATTTAGGTTCGTAGCTTATATTGTTTACCAACTCATTTGGTATAACACTGTAGTGTATTTTTGACGTTTCTTTTATCCACAGATATGATGGATCCCCCGAAATCCTGTGAACACCTGAATGGAACACAAGATGATTCAGGGATCTATCAAATTCAACCAGGGTCACGACCATTTGCAGCATATTGCAGCTTTAACGAATCAAATCGTAATATTTATGTTTTTAAATGAATAATATAGTGTAGGTTGGGGGAAGATAGGACGCCTTTTCATTATAATTTCTCGTCCCATTTGGTAGTGTACAAAGAACATTCAAGAAATTACAAAACCATATCCTCATGACTCTCATAGACCATTGTTAATTGTTTAAAACACGATCGAGATATTTAGATATTATGTGCTAAAGGTATCCCATCTTCCCCCACCCTACTATATTATTCTTCCTCGTTTACTCACGATTACAGGTTACACACGCATCGGGCATGACGCGGAAAGTGAAATTCAAGTGACTGCATGTGAAACTCCACTCTGCTACAGACGCGACATTGCTTATGAAGTTCCCATGCCACAGATTATTTCTTTGATTACCGTCTCACGACACTGTAGACAATTTGTTAAGGTATATTCAAAAAGCAATATATGTGGTAACTTGTAGGTGGAAACGATGAGGTGTATAAAACAGAACAACTATGTTATAACAACTGACGTTGCCCGGCTATGCGATGATAACCAAGTTGTATTTATTCTTGTTTATACTATCATAAATAACCGCAAAAACAACTCGTTTTTTATTGATTGGCCATACCCGTTTATTTACAGTATCGGTGCATAGGTTCGATTTTGAACTCATCCGGAACTCGTTATGCCGGATGGAAGTCACGCGATGGAGTAAATCGACACAACTGGGGAGGCAGCTCAAGAACTGGGTGGTGTGCCTGCGGTGAAACTGGTAGATATTTACGGCTTTTACTGTTGTTGTAAATATAAGGGTGGGGTAATATGGTACAAGCATTCCGCCTTACCCTGCAATATTATATGTTTATTTGCAAAATCTGATGCACCAATTACTGTGTACTGTTACAACCATATTTGGCTGATTACTATTATGATTTGGACGTACAATAATGATTGTTATTTACAGGAACATGTCTAGATAGATCGCATAAATGTAATTGCGACGAAAACTCGGCTGCCACAGCGGACGAGGGTTATTTGACAAACAAGGCCTTATTGCCGGTTACTGCTGTCATGTTTGGTGATGCAGGAGATTCAGGCGAAGCTGGCTGGCATACTGTTGGTCCTTTAGAGTGCTGGGGACGAAACTAAACCCTAAACATATCATTTGCAAATAGCTCGCACGTTTCTGACACTTTCTGTAGATCACATCGGATTTAAACTGTACAGTTGTTTTGGTGTTGGTGGCTTTTACGGTAGTAGTAGTCAAGGTGACTCGCAAATAAATAAGGTATAAGGTACACTAATGATTTATTAGATAATACTTAAACATAAGCTGCAACTAACCAGCAACTAGTATTCATGTTGTCCTCTAAAACAATTTACTTATTAAAGTAAACACAAATTTGTTATGTTTTATATAAAAAAAATTTAAATGACGACATTGGCATTGGCTATCTAACATTGGTCGTTATCACACGGGTTTAACACCTCGTGCCAGCTTACGAGTTACCATGTATGTTACTTTGTAGGTGATTTTTTTGGATTTTTACATGTTTTGGGGAATTTTTTCATTTTTTTTATTTTCACATTGAATTGCTACTATTAGTCTTGTAATGCTGGTATAAATCGCTTGCACTAAACCAGGAATTGTTTGGCATTTCTTTAGTTTTTTTGCATCAGATTAAAATGAATGAAAAAATGAATGAATGAATTTTTTTTGCATCAGATAAAAATGAATGAATGAATGAATGAATAAATTCATTCATTCATTTATTCATTCATTCATTCATTCATTCATTCATTCATTCATTCATTCATTCATTCATTCATTCATTCATTCATTCAGAGACGAAATAAGTTTGATTCATTCAGAGTAGCAACTATTTCTAATTGGAATTTTGTCACTTGCATCAGGAGAAGTGACGTCAAAAATTCTCCATCGGCTCTAGTGTGAACCAGAGCCATAGAAAACATAGGTGTTTATACGACTCTGGTGTAAACCAAAGTCCGTAAAAGTGATTTCTTTTTGGTGTGAACATGCCTTAATCGTGAATTAATCGCTAATTATACGGTTTAAATTGAAAAGTTCATTTTAAAATTTTATGAGTGTAAATTGGGAATTAGTTTCATCAATAGGTTAAAGAACAAATATTGCTAAAACTAGGAATTAAAAAAAACTATACGTAAAAGGTTGCCCACTCACGTGCTCAACAAGACCAACTGTTCTACGAAAAGGAACCACTCACGTGCTCAACAATCACTGAGGGTTAGTGGGTGATGAAATGATGAATACAGAGTATGCCGCATCAGCTGTTTTAACTGTTTATGTTCTTTGACAAAATGAAGTGAACTCCCTTACGTATTGCAGGTCAAAGCAGTTTTGACAGAGACATGACGCAAATTTTTTTTTTTTTAAGTTGCACAAATTCTTAATATGTTTTCCAGGCGCCTTGGCACAGTGAAGAGTCTCCCCCCCTACCTTATTTGCTAACCACTAACCCCTATAAGTTAACCACTAACCCCTATAACCTATAAGTTAACCACTAACCCATATATAGGGGTTAATAGTTAGCAAACAAGGTGGGGGGAAGATTTTTCACTAGCACCAGAAACTCAACGGAAATTACCTAACCCAGTTGACCCAGTGGTTCCTTATTCCTGGTTTTATAAACTGTTGGCCAAACAAAATTACCCCCCCCCCCCCCAAATAATAGCCTACAATGTTACACATGTGGTAATTTAAACGTGTGCATATACCTCTGTTATACTTATTATCGCTGTCTCCCCATCAAAGGATGAATAAATTGCTGTAATAAATAGTTATGAAACAAATTTGTTTGATCCAGAGCCTGTTTTTTGTTTTATTTTATGTCTTTGTTTAAGTAACTCTCTCTTACAGAGCTTGTGTAAATTGCCATTGGTGCATTCTTTCGTGTTTTCATTATTATAACATTACTGTGTTTTGTGTGGTGTTGATTGCGTGGGCGTGACGTTGCATTTTGTAGTATAACAAATTTAGTTGCTGGTGGTTAAGTACGGAAGTGGTCGAACATTTTTAAACGGGGAAAATTCTACACATTTATTTATTTATGTTTCTTGTTTTTGCAAATAGCCTAGGTCTGCCTAGGCGATATGAGGCCTAGGATGTTATAAAACTGTAGGCAATATTCACTCAATTTTGCAAGAACACGTATACTTCACATACTAAGTACATCTTGAAGATTGAACATCTAAGCATTATTATCAGAAGATCAACACTTGTGACAAAGAAAGTACCTGGAATTACACTACAATCACCGTTATCTATATCATGGAATGTATCACGTACTACCACACTTCTACTTTTGCTTAACAAACAATATTACGAAACGCGTGTGTAATCTAACATTCTAATTTTGAATTGCTAATCCAATTGAGATATCTGGAGACCCTGTAATGGAATGCTCTGCTGAAAAAATGTTTCCTACTACGTCATTGATAACATCTAGTGTAACTCAATCAACCAACAGCGAGCAAGATATATATAAATGTAAGTACTGTATGTGTGATTGGATAAATGCTTGACACAGTTTAATGCTTAGGTTGGTAATACCGTAGTATCCTTATTTCAAAACTTTGAATCATCCTGCCTTGGAAGCATAAATTGATTAGGTTACATTTAACTCAACTTTTTTTCTAATTTTTTTTTCCAGCTCCAAAGAAAGGAGATGTAATTCATTCTGGTCATTTCATGGTTTCTTCTGTTGCTGATGATGGTGATGAGCATGAGGAAATTAATCATGATCGTGACTCTCCAGTTCATCATGAACAGGCTATCATGATAAGAGGGCATGGTTATGACTTTTCAAATGTCAACAAAGAAACTAAGGTAAAATCTAAGTTTCATAACAAAATTTAGGATCTGACCTGCTGTATCTGGTATTAAGGTATATATACACTATATTCACTTTTTTTAATATTTGCCCGATACCCACATTGCCTGTTTATCTAATATAGTAATTTTCATTTAGAACATCTACCAGTTTGGTCCAAGTCATTCCAACCATATCACCATTGACTCGTCACTATCTCGATTATTCAAGTGCATGTCGTTGGCATATAGGGGGTAGGTTGTTTTAAATGTTAAAAATGCTTGAGTTTTGACTTTTTTGTCTAAAACATTTTGCTAAGTAACAAATTACAACATCAGCATATTTTAGTAAACAGTGTTTCCGTATTCATTTTTTTATTTAAAGGTCAAAAATACCATTTTTTATAGATATACTATATATTTAATATTATATAGCTGTATTAAGTGTATGGTATATGCTGTAACATTTTAAAACAATCTTTGATTAAAAATACCTTATATATATATTATATATATATAAGTTCTACATCTGGCAACACTGTGATTCTTGAACCTGCCGTCTTATTCAGGTTTTATCAAGTGGTACTATAGCACACACTATGTCCATGAGTTCTGTATGTTTTTGATTAATGGCGCATTTCTATTACTTCTTAATTTCATCATGAGCGCTAAGTTCTGTGCACAGGTTGAGCTTGACGATGAGCAGTCGGCAAATCCTAGCTTTTATTACTTTTTTCTTATTTATCAGTACTTTTCAATATTATTTTGCATTTTATCTCAGTGGCAAGGTGGTTTCTCCAAAATGGAAAAACTTTAAAGGTTTAAAACTGACAGTGAAAGATAAGATTCGATTGAACAATGCAATATGGCGTACATGGCATATTCAGTGTGAGTGGGAAATTATTAAATAATTTTGTTATAGGCTATACATTATATTACTAATTACATAATAAAATCTTAACCTTTATTCCTTTTGTAAAAACATTTTTAAACGAAAACATATATTATTTATATATAAAGTAATATTATACATTTTTTTAATTTTGTAAAACATTTTAATGGTAGGTACCAGGTAGCAAAAAGTTTTGGCCCCAAAACATTACTTTTATACAGCAAGCATCTGCCTTTGTTAATATTGGTATCTTTGGTTTGATCAGTTATTCCTAATTTTGACTGACAGTCATCGGCGGTAAACTAATCTTATGTAAAAATGTATCTACATATTACTTACGATAGGCCACTTGTCTTGTTTTCCAATGATGATTTAAGAACTGCTGGGGTTTGCAAACAACTTTTGTAGCCTTGGCTCCATGGCTCACACATTCCTTGACCTCTTGTTATCTGTCTGTTTCATAGATGACAGACCCCACATGATGTTTTTGAACAAGTTATTTTGTTGAGTACATAAATACCACATAATGTACCGACCACCAATAGATTGTTCTTTTTTATAGTTTTCAAATTGAAATATTTATAATCGGGCATTGTTGTTAGCTAAATATATTTTTTTCATTTTCATTTCTCTTTGTTATTATGATAAATAGAAAATGACTTGTGTGTAAATGATAAACACAGCAGCTTAAAACAACCCATTTCTTTATTTTAAGCTATTTAATAATTGGAATTTTGATTAGCCTTTAAATTAGAATTTTTATTTATTCTTTGTAGATGTGATGCATCGCAAAAAACCGTCTCTTATCCAGTTTGCAACTCCATTGGAAGCAGATTTGGAATGTGATTTACATAATCGGCCAGAGGTAAAACTGTTAAAAGTTTTGAATTATGTGGAAGCTCCAGCAAAAGTTATTTAGCTGTACACAAACATATGGCTAGACAAACTTTTATAGGCATTAAAGCCTATACAGAATGCAGCTTATGATATTGCATTTTTGAAAGTTTTAAATTACCACATCATGGAATCACGCTATTATTATCCGGGATATAATGCGACCTTCTGGCGCATAATACCACTAAAACCAAGACGTTTTGACAAATAAGGTTCATGATAATGAAAATATGCAACCGGAAATAGCTACTTAAAACTCTTTCACGAGGATAATGGATTGCTTTAGTAAATTTTCTGTAAACACAATATATGTAGAGGATACAGACATTACTGTTTAAATTGTTAGAATGTAATTGTAATTTGTTAACCCCAAAGCAAGGTTGCAAAAACAAAACTTAAGATAGATTTATGAAATACATTTCCACTTCTCCAAAATGTTTTCATAGTAATATAGAAAGTTGACCCATTATCAAACTTAGAGAAAAATCGAGATTTTGAATGACAAGATATAAGAAGTTGTACATTGATAAAATGTGTAACTGTAATTAATTCTTTCCCTTCTCCCAAAACTGTGCAAACAAAATGTTTGTTTTGTGACAGCCAATGTTCTAAGGATAATCTTATTGGTGGTTGGTTAATCTTTAATGAAACATCATGCTTTTGTAACACAATTTTTAAAGCTGGCTGGTGTTATAGTGTAAAATTATGATAAAAAACACATTTTGATACCGTTGTATTTATTGATAAAAAAAGAATTTCCTACTTCTTTGAGTGAATGTAGCATTGTTTTTAGTTTCGTAAATTCTGAGAAACGTTCTTGTCAGCAAATGCTCTTGTCTTACACAGCAAGTTCGAAGTGCTGTAGAAGTTGTCTCTTGCTTAAATACATTTATCAGTAGCTTTACGGGCTTAAAACCTAAATCTTTGACAAAAATCAGATCATTTTTTTAACTCACTTATACAGCATGTCTCAATGCCTACCAATGGTAGGCTACCATACTTTTTATCTATGTTGAGTGATTTCTTACTCTTTTTTGTTGCATTGAATTGCTTTAAGTTAACCTTAATAAATTTGTTTTTTTGGGCTAGATTACAGCTACACACATGTCATGCCTGCATTTTTTGTAACAAACTAAAACTGCTTAAATTAATTATTAGTCTGATGGGATAATTTGTTTAATATTGCAATTGTGTTGATTTTTAGTGTTTTACACTTAACTTTGAATTATACATAATATTGTCTTTTTCTCCAATAATTTAAAAATGGTATTAGGTGTATCATTATAAAACAAATATTTTGAAAAGGCCTTGAATGCTTAAGAATTGTATTGCAAGTTCTATATGTTTAATATACTTATTAGTCTATAGAAGCTTGTAGTTGTTAAAGTATTATTTCTATTAGTGTGTTTCACTGGTTTACTTTCAGGCTGTGGTTATGGAAGGAAAATATTGGAAGCGAAGAATTGAAACAGTGGTTGCTGAATATAAAAAATGGAGAGCTTTTTTCATGGAAAAGGTTTGTCAAAATTAACTATAAACTGTTGTTTATGAATAAACTAAATGTATACCATGTTGGAAAATTAATTTATGAAAATAATTGCCCTGATTTTCTCACTTTCTTTCAGCTTCGTCTTTCAGAATATCCAGGATTGACTGTGAGTTAAATTTGTACCAAAATGTCAAAATCGTATAGTTCAATTTTTTTTAATGAATTTGAGTGTAGGTTT
Source organism: Ciona robusta (assembly GCF_009617815.1). Classification (NCBI taxonomy): domain Eukaryota; kingdom Metazoa; phylum Chordata; class Ascidiacea; order Phlebobranchia; family Cionidae; genus Ciona; species Ciona robusta. The sequence goes on along the minus strand of NC_143245.1, from coordinate 3,026,609 downwards.
TGCAGTTTGTATCATGAAACTACAAATACTTTTTGCAAAAACTATATGTTATTTTCTGTTTCAAAAACTTTATATATAGTTGGTTTTGTATTCTTACATACCCTACCTAACATTTTTGAAATTTTAAAAGGTATTAGATATCTTTACATTGCTGATATTTCTTATACTTTTATATCTTCCATTAAATTAATATAAAAATAGGAAAAGTATGATTTCATTTCTTGTGTGTCATAGTCATATTACTCCATTGTTGATATGTATATATATTCTTTGCTTTTTATTTAATTCAAACAAAAAATAGTTCCTTTTTTATAGGCCATTAAAATGTAATGACTTACTTTGTTATTTATAAACATAAAAATTTGCAAATTAGCAAATATGCCTTAATCAAGTGAACATTGATATAATAGTTAAACTAATAATAATTAATATTGTGCAACAGTGGGTATCGGATATACAGAATTCACCCAGTAGCGACCACAACCTTGAATCTCATCGTCGATTCGAAGAACAGAATGCCACAGATTTTACGGACACATTGTTCAGTAGTTTGTCGAACCAACCATTTCAGTTTCCGAACCCCAGAGAAATTGCAATGCACGCTACAAACTCTGATATGATGCAACCAGGCTTGTTACAACTACAACCAATGATGGATGATATGGATTTTGATCCATTGCAAGGTATTTAAAACATAATAACATTTGATTCATTGCAAGGTATTTAAAACATAATAACATTTGATCCATTGCAAGGTATTTAAAACATAATAACATTTGATTCATTGCAAGGTATTTAAAACATAATAACATTTGATCCACTGCAAGGTATTTAAACATAATAACAATATTTTTTAATTTCTACCAGTAAATCTTTTAGGGGATCATGTTTTCTTTGGAAATACACTGCTTTTTTATTCCAGATTAGCTCCTAAAAAGTTGTTTACATATTAACAATGCATTACAGATTATCAACCAATTATGCAAATGAAAAATAGGTTACTTTAATGTAAAAATGTACATATATAAATATAGTTTCCAATTTTAATAATTTATAGATGTATATTTAATTAAACCAAAATGGAAGGAAATTATTATTAAGACAATGAACAGATACATAAATATTTCATAGTCAATTCATCTGTAAGTATTTTCATACCAATGTTTCTGCAATATAGTAAGTCATGTTTAGCCTGATGAGGCCTGTGTGAAGAAAATTGACAAATTTTAGTATAAAAAGTTTTTTTGCTAAAAAGACTGTATTAGATTAACTCTGGAATCATGTTAAAATGTATTTCTTGCCCCACCCAAATTTTTTTCTGAACAGATTTCTTTGCCCCACCAAAAAAATCCAATACAGGATTTGGAACAGGACTCCATCATAATGATCGAATTGCTGAAGAAGGATTTATTTCTCACGGAATAAACCAGATGATTGATGCTTCTCATATAGAACCCATACAAGTAAAGATATTTGTTACCTAAAGCTACTTGCAGGACATAATCTTAAAATTGTTGTAGACTAGTGTTCTTTTTTAATAATTGTATGATTAAATGAATAAATGAATGTATTTTTTTATATGTAGAAGTTTTTGTGGCCCTTATTTCATATGGCTAATGCAAGGGACTACTAAATAAATAGGAAGAGGTTTTTGTAGATATGGTCAAGGGTAGTGTTTTGAAAAGTTTAAGACTGCTTGCTTAGTTAGTGTTTATAAAACCCTTTTATATTTGCAGCAAAGTAATGAGATAGCGATGCAATATGCCCCTCATCCCCAGTTGAAAGTAACAACTCATTCTGACCCGATTTTCTCTGCATTCAACATCACTCAATATTGTAAGTAGGACAAAATCTAATTTTTGTAACATGATCTCTAAAAATTTTTGCTCACCATCACAGAAAAGTTTGTGTTAATTAAATATCATCCAACTTTTCTGTATGATTAAAAAATCTGTTTTATGCCTTTAAAATATTAATATATATATTTTAATAACCAGCTGGATTGAACGTGGATGTAGCACATGCTACAAACATAAACCAACATCAAACTATCGATCCAACGTTCAAACAATATCCCTCACAAAATATGGGTGTACCAAAACAAGTAAGTTGAAATATTCTTTAGGGAAGTTGCAAGCCAAAAGAATCTAGCGAGGTCCACAGGTGTGAAGGTAATTGGCCAATCCTGGCTCTAGGAGTAGGACCCATAGAAGTCAAACTTTGTTAATAGAATATAACACTAATGATTATTTTATATAAATGAAAACTGAAATTTTCGACAGCTATTTCTAAATATTTCACAAAAAATAAGCTCAATGAAAAAATCCAAAGAAAATTGTTAAAAAAATAATTATATCCTTGTTAATATATCAAAAGAAAAAGTTTTTATTTGTAATTTCATTGTCTTTTTTTATAAATAAAAAAAAGAACAACATGGGAAACAATCAAAGTCAGCAAACGATGCGTTATACTTCTCAAGAACAACCAGGCTTCTCAAAGATAAGTCAAAATAACTTGCCCAATAATCGGATTATTTACACCCAACCACAGGTTAGTTAGTTATTTGTGGTTTTTAAAAGGTACATATTGTTTGGTTGCAGGCTAGTGATTCACAAATACTTTAAAAAAGTGTTGTTAATATAAAGTAATTTTTGGTTGTGTGAAATGTGGCTTCGGAAATTAGGTTTTTAAGCTTAATTGGTAATTTAAGCTTAATGTTTGGGTTCTGCCACAAAATCAGTAGGAATGATTGGACTTAGTTTTAGTTCCCGTCAAGAATTAATAAAAATCTAATTAACATCAAGATATTATACAAAAGTTTGTTTTTTTTACTTAAAACTTGACCCACCAATTTATGAGAGAGCCACATGCTGTGGGACATTTGTGGATACTTGTGTGTTTTGTTTGCATAAATAAATCTCTTTTATTCGCACCTCACTAAAAGTTCTGCAGACATCACTACAAATGGAAGTTCTTCAAACACCAGCCCACCATATTGGTTCAACCTTGGTGGAAAATAATCCAAACCAATACGCGACCATCCGCCCAATGCAAAATATTAATGAAACTTATAACCAACAGCAAACTGTGTCAAACAACACGGTGCAATGGATGCCATCCAATAACGGTATTTACTGTTTCTTTTTCATGTTTTAGATTTTGAAATTTTCAATCTTTTGATTTTAAAAGCTTTGTTTTCTGAATTAACAGTTGTTTTAATATATATATATTTCTTATATTTCTCATGTCAGCATTAAATTAACTGAATTATGTATGAAACACATAAATCATACTGATAGCAGTAGGCAAACATCAGTATTCATTAAAGTCAACTTTTTTCACCTGTATATTATATAGCATACTAACAACTTTACTTTTTGCATAAAATGCATTTTTTTGCATAAAATGCATTTTTTTGCATAAATTGCATTCGCAAAAGTGTATGTTTTGTTGCATGTTTTCCTTAACATCTGTTGCATGCTTCAGATCCAAATATCTCAGCTATGGAACAACAGCAGTTTGTTGCTGAACTTAATAACACAGCTATGTCCCTACAAAACCAATTAAAAACAGGGTCTAGTGTTACACCAACCAAGGTTCATGGTATGGATTTGTTGAAGCATCTGCTGAGTACCAGTACGTGTTTTATATCATAAACTTGTAAAGTTAGTTTGTAGGTTGTAGCTCACACTTGTTGATGGATCAGACTCTACAAGTGTTTTTTTTTTAATATAGTTTTTTTTATTTAATATAGGATGGGGGGAGATTGGACACATTTTCATTCTATTTTCTTGTTAATATAGTAGGATAGAGAAAGATTTGGACACTATTTCATTTCTAACAAAGAACGCTCAAGGAATTTTAATACCATATCTTCACAACTCTTATAAACAGTAGTTAATTGTTTAAAATACGGTCAGAATATTTGGATATTACTTGCTAAAAGTGACCTGTTTTCCCCTACCCTACTATATTTAAATCTCTTTATTTTTGTGTTTTAAATGGGTGTTTTAGTTTTCTTTTATTGTTATTGTTATAAGTGCAATTAAATTGTTTGAATGAAAAGGTTTGCATGATTTTCATTTCTTTATAGATTGCATGTTACTTTATCTGTAGCTATTGTTTTGTAGATATGTTAAAATATCATTGTTTTCCAATTATTACATCAAAATGACATTTATCTGAAACGAATTATCTCTGAAAGAAATAAAAAAAATAGTAGTTATAGAAGACACTCTTTTTCTGGTTGTGTAATTAATTTATAAATATTCTATGAGAATATTGATTACCCATATTTTGCCCTATTTTTAAACAAGTTTTAGAATTATTTTAAATTGTAAGGTATTTTCACTAGGCCTGCAACAGACTTATATTTTAATCTCAAAATAAGGTTAATTATTGTCATTATCAGGTTTAAATATGCACCACACAAAATTTTGGATATTTTAAATTTCAATCCTTTGTTTTTTCCAACAGAACCACATGGCAATGGCCAGTCACTTCCAATGACAAACGCACCAGTTCAAACTGCAAAGAAACCAGTAAATATTAATTTTTTATAAAATTTTGTCTTGTACAACTGATAATAATAACTTGTTTATCTTTGTGAGGCTGGTACCTTAAACGCACTTTAAATCCCTTGTCGCTTACATTCGGGACAGCGACAGGCTCTAAAAAACTAAGACCATGCAATAGCAGTAACACCCTGGGTGCTGGTGTAAGTGGTATTTCGGGTGTAAATCTTGGACCCCTAGCCTGCTATGCTGCAGGATTAGAATAGACCACAAACATGGTTGTCCAACTACAATATATGCAGTGTGCATTATGCTTCTGCTGCCTGCTTGTGTGAAATCGTATGGAATCAATTACCATTAGTTATCTTTTGCTCAAGAACGCTCACAATTGAAGCTGCATTGAGGTATGTGAAGGCAAGGCAGAGCGTGGGTTTACTCTTGGAAATTTGTTTCTTTTTTTTATTCACCATTTTATTCCAGCAATACAAACGAGTGGCAAATGTGGTGAAAGATCACCCATCGTCCCACCATGGTAACCAAGCAATAACACCATATGTAACACCAAACAAACCAGAATTCAAACCACAGCAAAGTTTATCTCAACCAGATGTGGAAATCGAATTTCGAAAATCTGGATTGAATGAAATGTTGGCAGAACAAACAACCACTGGTACTATTTTCTTACATTTACCTTAATTACAACGTACTAACATTTTTTATAGTTTTTTCATCTTATTTAAGTGAATGTTGCTCTGTTGTTAATTCCTATTTCTATTTTATTTTCAATTAATAGATCATATCTCGTTATATTGGAGAAAATAAATTATGAATAATGAATATATGCTTAGACAGCTTAGTAAATTAGGTTTTTAATTATTTACAGATGTTGCGACACCACTGCAAGACCCAATTGTAAGTTTCAAGAATTGTTTATTTCAACTTCACAACTAAATCATTAACTACAACATAATAAACCAAGAAAATAAAATTAATTATTATATGCTGTCATTTTTGTAAGAATTGTCTGACAGTTTAAAATAACAACTCAGGCCTGCATTCGCTGTTGCGGGGAACCACTTGTTTGATTTAGATTATGGTTGAAATAATTAAATAATTAAACATAAATGGCTCGTTGTTTGTTTGCTAAGTGTAGTGACCATGCTTTTTTCTTCCAACTAAATGTAAATATGTTATTTACCATAAGCGTGTTTTAACAACTGTTGTTTTGTCACCATGTCCTGTCTTTTCGTTTTAATATTTTTTTGATTTTTGCTACCGTAATTGAAGACACAAATAAAGTTATAACTACATTATTACATGCTTGGCAGCAACGGTTTTTATTAATAAAATTCAAGTATTTGATACAAAATGACATTTCTGGTTTATTCAAAGTCATATTATCTCAGATCAACCGAACAAATTTGATTTCTGCCGAGCAAAAGCGGAGGTTTAATATCAAGGTTGGATTTACACGATTACAAAGTCTTATACCAGGACTAACAAGTCAAACTGTTTCCAAGGTTCGTGTCAGATTAATTTACGTGTTTCCCAAAGTTATTTTTTGGTAAAATTTTGAATTATGTTAGAAAACCTAACCAATTGTAGGTAAAGAGTAAAAATAATTAATTTTAATTCTTGAATAAAATAATTGTTTTAAATGATTTTTGTTAATTTCCCACAATAAAATGTTCTGTTTCTTTTTGTTTTATGTCAATTCTTTGGGGATATACGTTTATATATTACTTCTTGATATTGGACACAAGCTTTTAAAGCTGATGTACTCAGTACAGACTCAATTTCGATGTTAGAAATTTATAAATCTTTTGTTAAAGTTTATTTAAATTGATATAGTTACTTAAACAAGAATTTTGCATTTTTGTTATAGTTGGTAAAACCAGTTATATGTATTAACATGGATTAAAGGTTTTAAAAAGTTAGTTTACTTAAATGTCTCAATATTGTAGGTGAGCAAAGCTACAATCATGAGTAAAGCAGCTCAGTACATTAAAACTATGCAAAACGAAAGATTAAAAATGTCCGAAGAAATTCAGGGTTTAAAGAAAGAAGTTGATGTTTTGAAATCGGCAATCAGGTAATTTTTTTTATCGCATTCAGGTAATTGGATGTAGAAAATAAATGTAATATTAAGGGTTTCTGTTTTAATGAAAGTTTTAAGCCAGTGTTTCTGCTGCTATGCCACAACTATAAGGTTTTTGCGAATATTCGGACAGGTTGCGAATATTCGGACATAATATCTTTCAAAATCTGATCGGATTAAGAAGCAAACTGAAGCTATCTTATGCAATAGGAGTAAAATGAAAAAAATATTAAAAAATAAATTAATAAACTACACTAACATATTCTTAAGCACATGTACATTTAAAATCAACAAAACCAACAAGTCTCTTTAATTTTACGATCCTAAAGTAATATATCTTCTTTATCTTAGAGTAATTGGTAATGGAAGTAGTTTATTAGAAAATGTTGCCCAAATACCAAATTAGATTAAACAGTTCTTCCTGTTCTTTGTCATATTTATTTCCTGTATTCCCGCAAATTTCAATTCTCACATCTTAAATCTCTAGACTAAAATTGAATCGTAATATATATATATATATATTTATTCATAAGTTTTAGAATAAAGGTCTAAAACAAATATTAGCTCAATGAAAACAAACTGTTTCAGGCAAAGTTTGAAATTTACATTTAATCTTTTTAGTTCTTATATACGTGCTCTTTTATTGCAGCTGTACTCTCTTGTATGTTGTAAACATGATTTATTCAAACGCATAAAAACACTAATACCCTTTTTGCATGGTCACTTTTATGCGCGTAAGTACTCGCATATTTACTCGCAAAAGCAAAGTTAACCCGCATAACATCATAAGCGTGTTATCTGCTGTAGAAGGTTGGTTGTTACTCGCATTATGCGAGTAATGAAAAGTTTGGTGGAATTACAGTTTGACTTTAAAGAGCTTAATCTTTTTCGGGTATTATTTTTACAGTTTTAAGTTGGTAATAGCACCATAAAGTATAAAAACTTATTTTATAAACTAGGTTTAACAATATTGCGCTTAAGCAAGCTAACTCAATGTTGATACGCGCATAAACAAACGACCATGCAAAATAACGCGGTTAGCGAGTTATCATACGAGGAGTAAATGCGGATTGGTATTCGCATTAACTTTTTACCTTGCAAAAAGGGTATAAGTAGTTCAACTGCTGTCATTATCTATTCAATAGCAAGCAAACCCACTTTTAGTTATCATTTTAAGAAAAGACATAAAAACAATTACCTTATCGAACATTTTTTACCCTCTGGGTTTTATTTGCCTTAATAGTTTTTTTTATAAAACATGTCAGTGAGTGTCAACAGAAGCTTCCGGCAACGGGTGTACCAGTTGCCCGACCACCACTCGATGTAGCAAAGAGCAAGTTTGAAAGATGGGTACGAGAACGGACAAAACGCGACTGGAAATTTTACTTGTTTGGACTCGTAATTAATCCATGGTTTGATTCTTATCAACAAATGGTTTCTGTGACCGGTTCAGAAGATTTATGTCGAAGCGTGCTTGAGTGGGTTGATCAGAAGTGTTCGTTGCCTGCACTTAGACCGAGTGAGTAATTCATTATATACATATAATATATATGTGTGATCATGCAGTAATAAATTTCATTGTTGTAAAATTAAAATACAGAATTATTATGCATGGTGCCTGTTATTGATTGCAAGGTGCCTAATTTTAGCATGCTAAAACCTTCAGTCTTTGCGCACACTGATTTTTTGTATTACTTAACTTTACAGATGTATGTAAGAATACATCATATGAAATGACTCTTACGTAGATATATTGTTAATTAGTGATAATCTACAGTACACCCAAGCCTACTTCACAAACCACTGTGCTGCTGCATACAGTTAGAGCAACTGTAATCTACAGCATAAGTACCTGAAAATATTTTTTTATGAAGTGTTAGTTAACACCCATGACTTTCTAAAAAATGTAAAAAAAAACATTTTTTCATCATCATTTTCCTCAGATGTTGTCCAATCTCTTCAAGTACTTGGCACAACAACCTCAATTCTAACCAACCCTGCAAATCTACGGCAACAAATAGAAGATCGAGTTAATTCAGATGATAATACAAGGACGAGGTATTTAATTTAAAAGAAAAAGTACTCTGGGGTAAGATGGGATATCCATTTACTTAGTTCATTCTCCTCATATAAATTCTCATATAAATTGACTACCCAGTTTTACAGAGCAAATCCAAATGTAAAACAGCTCTTCCACCAAATTTTTTTTTTAATGAAGATTTTTTTAAACTTTTTATTTAAGTTCCTTTTCTATTCATTACATTAAGTGGTTTTAAATAAAAAAAAAATCTGAAAGAGCTGTTTTAGATTCAGATTATGCCCGGCAGAAACAATTAATAATTAAGTATTATTTTCTAAACACCCATGTTAATCTTTTGTTTTGGCAAAGTTGTTAGTGTCTGCTTGTAGCTTGGATTTTAGGGGTTTGAGGCTTGATGCCATTATCATTGTAGTCATGTGTTCTTGGGCAAGACACTTAACGACAATTTCTCCAACACAGTGGTTGCTTATGAGTTATCTAAACTGTCAACCACACATTAAAACCTTATTTTCCCCAAAATAATTACAGACCAAATTACACATGTGGTAACCTGTAAGCGGGCACGAGGTGTTTGAAACAGAAATCTGTGTTATAATGACTGTCAGTGCCTGTCATGCAACGATAAATAAGTTACATTCATTTATTTTGTGTATTAATTCACTACCAGCTCAACCAAAAATCTTTTACACTTGTTTCACAGGCAGCCTACTTGAAACTTATTTTTGAGGATACATTTGCTTAGATCACTGCACTCCTTAATTTGAAAATAAGATTCCGAATTGAATGAGTACAAGCAGATTTCCCAATATAGCTCGTTGATATTTCACATTCAACCCACAGTATTGAACTTACCACATATTCGTTCCTTCCATAGTACATTGTTCGTTTGTTTGTTTTTTTACATAAATCAATTCGTTTAATTCATTTTTTTCAAACTTGGTGTTGGTACACATAGTAGTTTTGGTTACATAGCTGGTACCTGTGTGGTTTAAACTATAAGCTACCTATTCAAAAAAAAACAATTTCAAATTGACATATTGACATAAAAGAATTTATAAAAGTTAAGATTTCTAATGTAAACTTAAACCAAGAAAATAATTCATATGCTGTGCCATGGCTTTGCTTGATTGTAACTTTTGTAAGAAATGGCTGACAGTTTAAACTAACGACTCAGGCCGTTAATATATCCGCTGTTATGGAGCCACTGCCCCTCGTTTTATTACTTCCACGTTGCATGCGTGCCTTACAAGCCACAATATCCACCAGTTCCCTGTTTTCTACCATTCTTCCTATGGTGTGTTTTACATTCAAACTGCGTCGAGTAAGTAGAGTATTTTTCATGCGATGGTGTAACGTATTTAATTGATTTTAATTCTGCTGTGAAGATGAGAGCATTAAACTATCCCATTTTCACTCTGGTGAGATTAATTTCAAATATAACGAAAACCTGTTTATGTTCAAAGTTAATTGGTGGAGCAAATGAGTCCACTAAATGACAACATGGGTTCAGGGTTTGTCGCTGCTACCATTGTGGATGTATGTGTCCTTAGACAAGACATTTAACAGTAAATGATCCAACTTAACAGGTAATTTTGATACAACGCTAGTGATTCCAATTGATGTTAAAAAACAGTGTTAAAAAGGTGCTTAGATTAGAGGGTCATGCCAAAGAAAAAAATCGATTTTGTATTAGATAGCACCTCGTATGTTTTAACGCAATTTTTAAGTGGGTGTATCACCTAAAACGTTATTTGTTTTAATCTTTGAAATATGGTACAACATGCTTTTAAGCAAACTATCTTTCCCCACCTACTGTTACCGAGCACAAGGTTTATGATGAAACATAATCTCCGTGATTTTTTTATTTTCCTCGTTATCAAATGATAGTATTGCAAATTTAAAAGCAAAGGATTTTAACTGTGCTTACTGTTTACAGACAGTTGTTTGTTGCCAAATTCTCCAATAATATAGTAGGGTGGGGGAAGATGGGACACCTTTTGCACATAATATCCAGATATCCTGGTCGTGTTTTAAACAATTAACAACGGTATATGAGAGTCATGAGGACATAGTTTCATATTTCTTTGAATGTTCTTTGTTTACTACTGAATAGGACGAGAAAACACAGTTAAAAAGTGTCCCATCTTCCCCCATCCTACTGTATAGCCTGTTAACTGTTGCTTCCAACTGATAGCATATAATACGACCAGGTAGGATGGAACATGTATTCATTCTCTTTTCTCGTCTCATTTGGTAGTAAACTTCGAATAGAGAATTATACTCTCAAAGAGCAAAATGATATTTTTTTGGAATATATTCAAAAACGCGGGATTTAGGTGGTAAAAATTTTCCATCTCACCCCACAGTACTGTAACAAAGACTACCGCGTGTGGCAACTAAAACCTCAAAACAGTTACAAACCTTACACTGTTGTAACTACTACTTGTAACTACTACTACTCAAAACTATTGTTCTGGTGTAGCGTACAAGAACGCTTAGTGATCTTCTAATTCGCGCTAAACGATTGAATTTTGTGCCATATGGATGAGTCAAAACTAATTAACCTGTGAACGTATGGCTGCCTCCAATACACAATCTCCAACAAAACAAAGTTTCAACAATTGATTTATTTGTGTGTATTCTAAGCAACATGCCCACGGAAAAATACGTAAAACCAGGCAACAAACATAAATCACATAATGTGGTTAATTGTTCGTTATTTTATTTCGAATGTTGCAAAAATTATTCGTATAACATTATAGCAATACTCTGTGAAATTCTTTTTTGTGGATAAATTAATAACAGGTTTATTGAGCTCCCTCAAAAACTGCCTTCTTTCCGCCCATTCCTTGCTTGGCTTCAATGTTGTCTCTCCAATCTTTAACCTCGGCCTTGGGAAAATAGCAACATTATGTTAATTTACTAGTCTTTTTATATACAATACTAAATTATAGAAAGCTAATATTTTTACTCAAATGCGCTGTTTAGAATTATAAACCGCGTGTATGTGAACCAGACAACTGTGTTTTATAAATATGTAAAGTTATGCATTTTTATAATAATTTTTTTATATAAAAAATATAATAATATTTTTATATATCTTTTTTAAATTTTATAATAAAAAAGCCACAAAAAAGAGATTATAATAATTTTAAACGTCAACTTACGTCTTCCTTCTTCTCTCCTCCCTTCTTGACGGATTTGAGGTTGGATCGTAAATCCATGGACACTTTGTGTTTCGAACCAAGCAGAGCTCGCAACATCTGGTCAGCTGACATCCTTACACGTCTCAGTGGTGGTCGCTTGAATTTGCCACGAAGATCAAAGATTTTCTGGTTCAACTCTTCAATCTGTTCGAGGACGATAAATGTAGTAAGGTGGGAGAAGATGGAACGCTTTTTATTTTATTTTCTCGTCTCATTTGGTAGTAAACAAAGAACATTCAAAGAATTATAAAATTGTATCCTCACGACTCCCATAGACCGTTGTTAATTGTTTACAACTGGGATAATATGTGCTAAAGGTGTCTCGTATTCCCCCACCTTACTGTGTAATGCGTTTTCAGTGTTTCTTCTAATTATTGTTTTAATATTTTTGTAAGTGATTTGATTTATACCTCAGTATCATTCTTCTTTACTCTTGCCTCAATGTCAAATCGCTGTTCATCAACTTTGTCGATTTTACCATGGAGTTCTCGGCAGAGATCCTGTAAGTGATAAATCATAAACTTTAGCAATTCATGCCCCCAAAATATCGTTTAACTCTAGGTATTCATATGGTAATGGTATATATCGATATTATTACGATAAGGTAGGAGTGGTAAAACTTCTGTGACTGGTGTTTTGATAGTTTGTTGATCATGCAAGCATACCATGAGTTCTTGTGATGACATGGAATTTAAGCCGCTAAGGGGCTCAAGTCGTTGGCTCAGCTCAGCTTTTTTCGCTTCCGCCTTTTGTTCCATTTCTCGCTTCAAATCTTCTCGTGCTTTGTTAAGCATGAGCGACTTGAGCATCATCTTGCGCTGGTGGGTCATTTTGCGAACTCCGCTCTTGAAAGATTACATTGTTAGCAAAATGGTATGTTTCTGGTGCAGACATTATCATATATCGAAATTGGTGCGGTAATAAGTGAGGCCTCGCTAAGTATTAAATATTCCACTTTAAAAACGTAAATGTAAACAATCTATTTACTTCGACATCATTGCATACGAAGCATTTTCAGTGCGGCGCCGTTCTAGTTATGTAGTGCAATACTCCACTAATTAAAACATTAAAGCGCGCGTTTAGTGTGAACATGCACGAGCCTCTGTGTCTTTATAGTATTTAACCTTTTCTTCAACATTATGAGATTCTACTGCTGGTTTTGGTTGTTCTTTTACAACAGGTTCTTGTTTTACTGGCGGTACCTCAATCTACCAAACGAAAAGTAAGTCTAACGTGATTTGATTTTTGGTTTTATATTATACTGTGCTCTGTGTAATAACGTGCATTGTGACGTAACCTCGTCTTCTTGTTCACTTTCATCCTCACTGGTCGAAACCTCTGATTCAGACGATTCCTATATTTCCCAGTAAACGGTTTTATAAAATCATTTTTATCAAATTGCATTTTCACAACTTATAAAATAGCCGTCGAAGCATCACTAGAACTTAAATATCGACATACCACTGCGGCTGCTTCAGCTTTGCAATTAATGTAGTACTGGTAATGGGGGAAGATGGGGAAAGACCTGTAGCACTTACTACCCAAATATCCTGATCGTTTTAAAAATTAACAACGTTTTTTTGGAGACATAAAGATACGGTTTTATTTTTTTTTGTTTTTTTGTTTACTACAAAAGGGGACGAGAAAATACAATAAAAAGGCGTCCCATCTTTCCCCACCTTACTATAGGCCTATATTTAAAATATCCCATCTTACCTCTTCCGACATGGTGCTGTTTTGCTGTGTTGCTAAGCCAAACTAAGACCTACTTAACCAATTGATACTGCTGAAGATGAAAATGCATTAGTGAACTACAAGGATATAAACGATAAAAATATAACTCTACAATATTCCGTTTATACAGGTTGCATTCAGTTACTGAAGAGTAAGTAACTATTTAGACTCCCTAAAGGTTTTACGCAGCTACTGGTAGTCTTATCAGCTTGATAAATTCAGTATTGCGCTATAGTTATAAATCCTGATAAGTTATCACTATCACAACCCTGAGAGGAGAAACTTATATTTAAATAAAAATTGCCTTATAGGCTTTTAATTTTAAACCCTTCAGAAAATCTAAATAATAAGATATTGAGCATGATAAACTCAACTAAGCTAATAGTTAACCATAGTATTCATGGCCACTATGCGTCCCTTTCTACAAGAAAATTCTTCAAATTCACTAAGGGGTTCTTAAATGCATGAACCTTTCTCTGTGACTAAACAAGGTTAACAGATTCTTGATTACCGATGTTGGATGGATGCTGTAAGCTCCCTTAAATAGAATATCGAAGGACTAAACGAAGAAGAAGTTCTTGTTGTCTGGATTTAATATAGAACGAGTGTTGCCGCCGTACTAATGTAAACCTCCAGAAACTGCTTAAACTATAGCTAATTTCGGTTAAATTAACGGAATATGCTTATATCAATACTTTACATTGATTAAGTATAATATAATATAATTTTTATATTTGTAATCAATAAATTTGAATCACAGCAAAAAATCACGGGGAACACTGCTGCTCAGGCGATAACAGCTGCAGTATGACGTCACAAGCACCTACCCCGCTGTCGAGTTGACACGCAGCAGACGCTGTTATTGCGATGCCCTGCATGCCACTCAGTTGTCTCTTAAGAGTTTTCCACATTAATTATTATACCAATGTGCAGTTTTATCAATTTGAAACCCGTTTTCTAAATAATGTAAAACAAATCCAAATATTATCGAAATTAGCATCCGCTTTTTGCTGCTCGCCACGAAAAGTAAAGTCATAGGAAGTATATTTGACCTTGAGCAAGACACTCGGCAATTGCCCCAACCCAGTAGAGGGTTATCCAAATTATCAGGCAACATATTAAAATAAAAAAAATAAAAAAGTAATCACCCACGAAGTAACATATTTGGTTACTCGTAAGCTGGCACTAGGTGTATGAAACAGAACGCCTGTGTTTTATAACGACTGTCGTTTTTCAGCCAAGCAAGGATAAAGCAAGTTATATCCGTTCATTCATTCACTCATTCATTCATAATGATAATAGAAGATGCAGATATATTTTGTGGTGTTTTTATTATAGTTGAAGCAATGAGATTAAAACCAAGCAAAGAGATTTGAAGCAAAGAGATCGGTTTTAATCTCTTTGGTTGAAGTAAAAAGCGCTGGATGACATTATACGTTGTACACTAATAATGTGAATGCTGTGTTGGTTTATTGTAGATCATTCTTGCGGTAAATGTTGATCAAGCGTCTCCATCGCTTGTAGTAACTTCTTCTACAGCTGAAACGTAAAGTTATGTATAGGATAGGTTGGGGTGAGAGTGTCCATGTTTTTATTTCGGTTTATATTGTCCTTTTTGGTATTAAACAAAAAATATTTACAAAGTTATCCTCATAACTCTCAACGAGCGTTGTTGGTTGTTAAAACACGATTGTGTAATAAGGGATATTATAGTAGGGTGGGGGAAGATGGGACACTTTGTCAGACGAGACTTTTTTTAATTTTCTTTTTACGGACCCCCATTTAATGATAATCAGGGAAATAAGGTTACAGAATTATTCGACAGTATTATCACGACTTTATAAAACGCTCGTCAAAGCTGATTACTGTTTTTAAATATTAAAAAAAAATATGTAAAATAGAAACAGTATACTTTAAACAGGTAAAAAAATGCGAAATAGTAAGGTGCTATTTTTTAATGCTCGCTAAATGATAGTAAGACCGAATTTTTATTTTATTTTGCGTGTGAAAACGATTAAACTATAGTTTCATAGCTTCATAAACCAACCTGGAATATTTCGTACAGTTTGATTTTGTCTCATAAAACTAGTTTTAATTTTGTAAAAGAATACAAGAAAATAGGCAGGGGTCAATATGACTTTAATTTGAGATAAAAACAACAAACAAATATCGGTTTAACATTATATATATGAAGTTTACATGGCAAGAAACTAGCACAGCCTGTTAAACTCGGTAGGTTAACTACAAGTTTCAGAATACTGCTAATGTAAATATATTTCAATTTAGAGTCCCATCTTCTCCCACATTGTAGTTTTGTATGTTTTCATTGCCAAACTTTGAAAGATTTCCTTTTAATTTAGTAATTTATACCTCAGGGGGTTTTCAGCTATAAGATACTGATATAATAAAAAGATAATATTTTAAAAATATGTTCGAAATTTGGTCATTTGCACTTGGTGATAATTTAAGAAGCTATGGCTTGTGCCAAAAACAGAGTAGTAATACCCAATTTGTAGCAAAAATAAAAACTTTATCTATGGTTATTATCAATTTTCTGTTATTACAAGTTCATATACATTTGTAGGATACAATATTTATCCATTGACGTTCGAACAATACCCATTGTTATGCAATAATATATAATGTATAGGTAACATGTTAAAAACTATAGCAGTAGGGCATGAACAAGAATGTTTAGACCTAATTTTCAAAGCGTACAGTATTATTTCGTGTTATTTACGTATATATTCCTATTTATAAATAGGTACACGTAATAATCAAAATTAACAATGATTTTAAACTGTCCCATCTTATCCTGTGTATTTTCGAATTTGTAAAAGTTCACTTGTTGTGCGGATTGCTAATCTCCTCGTGCGTTGTATTATATTTTAATAAATTGTTGTCGATTGATAAAGGAATGATAGTACTAATTCGTGGTATTACCCAAAAACCGTCATCTATTTTGATTTTGGAAATATTTGGCAATAGGCCTATGTGCTTAAGTGTCCTATCTTCCCCCATTGTACTATACATGCCTACGCATGGTAACTCGTAAGCTGGTACGTGGTGTATGAACACCCGTGTTATAACGACCTTTTTTCGGCCACGCGAGGATAAAGTAAGTTACACACTCCCTCTATCATTCTCAACTGTTTATATAGTGAGAGTAAGACATAGGACTTTTTAAATCATCCTTCATGGGTAACCGTTTGATGATGGACCAAAACAAATGTTACAGTATTATTCGACAGTATTCTCACGGTCCAACAATTTAAAGTGCGTGGCTACTGTTGTTAAGTAATAAAGTTCGGTGTTGAACGAACATAACATTTTTTATTTGGCAATATGTGCTTAAGAGTCCCACCCTACTATATAACCAAACGTGTGTTAAATGAATATCGCCACAGTCCGTATTTTCGTGACGTTATACCAAACATGTTCAATCCCCTATACCCTTATATAAAATACTCACTGTCATCTGCGCAATATGGACTTGGACTCCAAATATAACTGGATCCGTGTCCCTCACAGGTACTATGTCGGTTCTGAGGCATGTAACCTAGATTGCACCTCACTGTAATGACCGAGTTCAGACTGTAGCCTGATCTCCATGGACTGTAGTTTCCATTCCGCAACGTTGGTGCGTTGCACACTAAAATATGTTTTATAGTTTAAAATCTGGGATTGGTAAACAAACATTGGAAAAGAGAAACCCCTTATCTAACTTGTTAATATTTCTTCAGTTGTAAGCATTGTAATCACACAAGTCTTTACCTATTCAATTATGTTTATACAGTATAGTGGGGTGGGGGAAGATGGGACACATTTAAATCTATTTTATCGTCCCATTTGGTAGTAAACAAAGAACATCCAAATATTTGTAAAACTATATCTTCACAACTCACAGGGGCCGTTGTTTATTGTTTAAAACACGATTGGGATATTTGAATAATATGTGCTAAAAAATATTCAATCTTCCCCACCCTACTATATATAAACAGTGGGCGTGTTCAATGTTTGTCCCCGCATCCCGAATTTTCGTGACGTTATACAAAACACATAGGCCCTCACCCTTGATCACCGACACGACCGCACGATGGCGGTGGCATCCAGCCCACGCGCTGGTTGTCGAGTTCAATACCATAGAAACCATATCCCCCACAGGTACTATACATGCTTTGAGGCGCGTAACGGTATCATACGTAACTCTTATGACTGAATATCGACTGTAGCTTGACTTAAGTGGGCTGTGAGTTCCATTCACTAATCTCGGCGCGTCGCAGAACACTAAAGGTGGTTTTATACTTTATAATAATTATAGATTTTTTTACAAAATACTTACTGTCACGGTAACAGTATGGACGTGGATACCAAACGTTTTCCAAACTACAGTAGCTGTTTTTGTCTAGAGCTTTGAAACCAGTACTGCACGTCACTGAAATGACTGAGTTTAGGTTGTACCCGGGGGTCACAGCCCACTATATCTTGGTGGGTCACATCTAAATGTTGGTGTTTAATAAATATTTGCAATTTTGAACTAAAGTTGAACCGGCATTAAGTTAAGTTTCAAAAAAGAAAAATATAAATATCTTTATTTTAAGTAATAGGTATAACAATAAATACATTTTGCAAGGTGAGTATAAAGACAAAAGAGTATTAAACAAAAAATGAGTATAGATAACCTATACTATTACAGTGTGTTTGTGTAAACCAGACTTTAGTATAGCGTATGGTAGGTTTTGATATGGGGCATATTGGGACAGTTTTTTAAATCTTATAATATGATATAGTGTTGCAAAAACAAGAAATGTTCGGAAAATATATTCGAAATTTAGTCACAGGCACCCAGAGAAAAATTATGAGAAGCAGCTTTTTCCAAACACATCAGTATCGCAATACATAACTTGTGACAAAGATACAAACTAGAGTATAAATTTATCTTATTATAAATTTAAATGCATTTGTAAGATACAATACTTATCCATTGATGTTGTAACAATACCTATTATTGTTTGAACAATACCATTTTTTATACAACGATGGCGCCGTGGCAGCATGTTTAGCGCGCACGCCTCCAACCTAGAGGTTACGGATTCAAAGCTCATCGCCGCTACCTTGGACAAGACGCATAACGACACTTGCTTCAACCTAGTGATCACTAATGGGTTGTTCAAATTGTCAGCGATATATATAAACAAAAATAAAAAATCTTTAAAAAGCAATCACCTACAAAGTTGCATACGTATGCTGATGGCACGAAGTGTATGAAACAGAACACACGTGTTATAACGACTGCTGTCGTTGCCGTGCCCTGCGAGGCTATAGGTAACATGTTAAAAAATATAGCAGTAGAGCAAGAAAAAGAATGTTTTGACTTAATTTTCAAAGCGTACAGTATTATTTCGTGTTATTCACGTATATTCCTATTTATAAATACACTTAATAATCAAAATTAACAATGATTTTAAACTGTCCCATCTTATCTTGTGTGTTTTCAAATATGTAAAATTTCACCTAAGATAAAACTGAGATATAAACATGAGAAAATAGGCAGGGGTCAATACGACTTTATTTTGTGATAAATGCAACAAAAAGTATAGTTTTAAAGTTATATCTCTAAAGTTTACATGACCAAGAAACTTGCACAGCCTGTTAATTTCGGTAGGTTTACTACAAGTTGCAGAATACTGTAAATGTAAAAATATTTCAATAGTGTCCCATTTCCCCCCACACAGTACTGTAGTTTGTAGGTTTTTATTGCCAAACTTTAAAAGGTTTGCTTTTAACTGAATAATTTATATCTCAGGGGTTTTTCAGATATAATATAATATGTTATAATAACTAGATAGTATATGAAAATTATATTACAAATTCAGTCACTTGCACTTGAAGATAATTTATGAAAAGTGGCTTGCGCAAAAACAGTGTGGCAATACCCAATATGTACCAAAAAAATAATATATAACGTTTAACTAAACAATTATGTTTCTATTGTTTTTGTTCCTTTAGTCGGTGTGTGGATGCTCTACCTCACAAGTATACAGACTGTATACACGCTGTTTTGGCGCTGTTTCAATCGTTTGTGAGATTAAAAACGAAAAATAGCAGTCGTGAGGATACGGTTTTCTAACTCTTTATATGATCTTTGTTAACTATCAAATTAAACGAGAATGAATGAAAAGGTGTCCCATCTTCCTTGCCCTCCTATATGGCCACGCGCAACAGCAAGAAACGAATGCAACTTTGTGGATGATTGTTTTTTTTTGTGTTTTTTTTATCTATGGTTGATAATTTGGTGACCACTGGGTTGGAGCAATTGTCGTTACGTGTTTTGCCCAAGAACACATACGCCCATAATGGTAGCAGCGTCGAGCCTTGAACCCATTACCTCTGTGCGTTAACCACTATGCCACGGCGCTTGCAAACGGCGATGGTGGCAAAGTTTGTTTACAGCAGAGTCCGTATATATACGGACTCTGGTTACAGTTGTGCTACACACGAATCTTTTATTTTAACATTAATAAACGTGTTCTACTCAAAGTCCATTGAAATCATAATTTGATTTTACCATAGATAGACCAAAGATAGACTAAGTTGTCTATGATTTGACTTAGCTATCTTGCAAAAGAACAAAGATGGTGGTTTTGGTTTCCGTATTGCATACTACATGCACGATATACTTCGGGCAAATTTGCCGGTTCATTAAATACGCCGACTATTTCCTTGTCACTGTTATGTCATATTTTTGTTCGATTCCATTAAAGTTGTTGCTTTTTGTAGACGACAGGTGAATTAAAATTAGTTTGAGCTATTTAAATGGTTTGATCATTGGTTCACTCGAGGAAAACCCAAGAAAACAGGGAAGCTGGTAACGAATTATTTAATGTTGGACTGCCTTGATCTTTAATAAACGTGTTCTACTCAAAGTCCATTGAAATCATAATTTGATTTTACCATAGATAGACCAAAGATAGACTAAGTTGTCTATGATTTGACTTAGCTATCTTGCAAAAGAACAAAGATGGTGGTTTTGGTTTCCGTATTGCATACTACATGCACGATATACTTCGGGCAAATTTGCCGGTTCATTAAATACGCCGACTATTTCCTTGTCACTGTTATGTCATATTTTTGTTCGATTCCATTAAAGTTGTTGCTTTTTGTAGACGACAGGTGAATTAAAATTAGTTTGAGCTATTTAAATGGTTTGATCATTGGTTCACTCGAGGAAAACCCAAGAAAACAGGGAAGCTGGTAACGAATTATTTAATGTTGGACTGCCTTGATCTTAAAGAGAAAGTTTAGTTAAAAACATTTCACGATCGACCAAGCTTCAAAAAAACACACAATGGTGTAAGTGGTGTCATGCATGCTATTCTGTTATCCATTAATGTATTTTGTTGATCCTTTATTTTGATTTCAAACTTGTGCATGGAATATTGAAATGTGTCTTAAACCATCATTCATTTTAGTACATGCAATACTTCAGCTGAATAAAACTAACTTTAGGTTTTAACAGCACCCACTTCGGATTGCAAAAATTAGCAGACAGAAAGAAATACTCACAACACAATATAAATGTTATACATATATATTATACCTTATAAGCTTAAAATGTTAAAAGGAATCTATCGCACAAAAATAGATCTAGTGCAGCATTATGAACATTTCCGTACTAACATGGCTTGGAAAAAAAATTGTACTAGTGTGGCTTGGAAATGCACGCTTTGCATGCAATTTTTGATGATAGCACCGGCCCACTTAAAAAATAGCCATCTTGATCACGCGAGATCTCCTATTCTGCAGACTGGATCCTGAGTATGTGGCACATACCCCATGATTTATATGACACCTTGGTGCTTCGTTAACAATAGTATAATGTTACAAGCAGAATGGCAATTAAAAAATTTGTTAACTGATACTATGTCGTAAACTCGTAACAAACTAACAATTAAACAAACATTTTGCTTGTTGTGGAAATCTTTATCACTGATATTGGACTGCTATTGCTAGCACAGATGTTTGTTGATTATGATATTTTTAGTGAGCAAGTTATATTAATTTTACCCATTCTTCAAATGACGTCATACTATGTAACCTATACAATAGTGTCCACTGTCTATTGTTGTTGATAGTGCAAAACAATAAGTGATTTCTTTTAAAATGACGTTCCTGTTACTACCAGGAAGCATGTCAATGTTCTACTATTATATAGAAAACATAACAAGGAATATTTAACTTGATATTGATATTTGGATTCATTGACTAAGTTTAACTAATATTCAATGTAGATACGTAAACTTTAGGTATTGACAATGACCCATATCCTTTATTTGTTTATTGTGAGATAGTCGGTTCTTGCTTTTAAACTTGTACAGCAATATTCAAATGACATAATGAAACAGTTCAAAACTCTAACACTGTGGAAAAGGGTCAGATTTGATGACTAATGGGTTGTCCAACATTCAGCCATACAAAAAAAGAACCTGTAAATGCGTGGTACTGGTATATAACTAAAAAGTTAAAAAAAACATGTTTTAAGTAAAGTACATATGTGATAAGTAACTAAGCACAAGATAAAACACAAAACAAGACCCTGTTACGCAAAAAAAGTAATTGACAAATTGTTATTCATTCATTTATTCAACAGTAAAGCTTTCATATAGAGTAGCCTACACAGTACAGTGTTGAATTTTTTTATCATGGAATATTCTTTACCTCTTCAATGCAGTTTGACAATGAATGACATTTTATGTCAGAGTATGTGATTATTTTAATTGCTTTTTAATTTACAAAGTGCCGAAAGTGTTGTCACATCTTTTTAAAAGGCTCAGGCTACCTCTTAGTTTTTATATTTTATATCTATTACATCAATTAATATTAAAAACTATTATAGTGAGGAGCCTATGTCAGATGAAAAATGCCTTGCTTCTGTGATGATTTACGATGATGGTGAGAGAAAATGGAAAGCTGCAGGAAAGACACAGGGATTGTCATCAGTTTGTATATATCGTCATACTCAAGAAAATACATTTCGAGTTATTGGGAGAAAAGACCAAGATGGAGAGGTATATAAAACGTTTTGTGAGTTGTCTTTATACTTTGCATTTTTTATTCTCTCACACATGGGCTGCCCGTTGTCTTACCGCTAAATATGTCTTGGTAATTTTAATTGCTTAGACTAAGATATTTGGTTTCTTTACAGGTGGTCATAAACTGTGCAGTGGTGCCACAGCTGAAGTATAACAGAGCAACCGCCACATTTCACCAGTGGCGTGATGGAAATGGCACAGTGTATGGATTAAATTTTTCAACTGGACATACTGCCGCAGCATTCGCTGCAACTATGGATGCTGCTTTAGATGCGTTACGTAATCCAAGTATGTACTAATTACTTTGACTTGTATGTGTCGTCAGTGTCGACATGTAGTGTATGGAACATCCATTGAGATCTATGTCAATTACTATGGGAAAGTTTCCACATTCATGTGTTGTTAATTTGAATTAAATCTGTGTGGCTCTTATGGTGTAGTAGTCAGTAAGGAACTGTTCAGAAGGCTGCAGTACATGAAGTTAATTCTATAAACTTAAATGTATAAATGGGCCTGTATATGTAGGCAATAAAAGAAAAGGAAAACAGTTTTAGATTGATGTTTATTTTATAAAGATGGATTCTGAACAAGCGGAGGCAAATTATTATTATTTTTTTTTTGATCTTTCATAATTTCATTTTTAGTTGAAATTGATGCTGTAAGGTGCATGAAAGCACTCTGTTATAAATTTTTGTTTTGTTCCATAAACATCATATGGCAGTGAAATTTGAAGTTTAATTCAGTAAATTGGTTTACTCATTGTGTGGCAAAAACTTTTTTCTTTGTATTGAGTCATGTCTGGTGTGCGCTCGACTGCTACTATTACTTTATGTAAGATGATTTTGTTTTATTTTATTATATATATATAGCTAGTGTATAATATATATATATATATATATACATAATATATGTATATGTACTATAAATGTGTTTTTTACACAAGTTTTAAGTGATACTAATCATACTACTGTACTGTCTAATAATTAAACACCAATTTACATTTTTTAACTTTGCATACCAACCTGTAATCTAAACTAATGAACGAAGGTAATTTGCTAAAAACTACAATGTAAAAACTACAACGTATTGGTGGCTCATTGTCATAACACCTATAAGCATTGGTCAAATTAAAAGACATTAGTAATTTTTTTAATTAAACAGATCGTATTATATAAAAGTTATGTAGACTTAGATTAGTGAATATATTTACTTTTGGTAAACACACTTTTAAATATATATATACAAAAATCTATCTTTGTTTTTGTAACTTTACTTTCTGATTCAGTTTCTCCTACACTTCGCCGTCGTAAATGTTCGGACGGTTCTTCTTTTCCTTCTTCTTGTGATGAGATCTTTTGTTTACCTAACTCATGTCACTCAGGGTTTTGTTTTAATGAAAGTCAACCCAGCCTGTTGTTTGAATCATCTCCACAACCTCATTTATTTAAATCTTCAAACACGGAGTCAAACCCAGCTTTAAATAACCATGATACTGATACCCATCAAGCAATAACAGATCTCATTACCTATAAAAGGGGTGATTTACACTCATCTTGTCCCAACTTAAAAGATGGCCCAAATTCTGGAACATTGGATAAAAAAGTGAACAAATGTCAACAAAAAGATGAAACATCATTTAACAATTCAAACTTGTGCCACGTGCAACAAAATCTGCTTCCCCCTAAAAATTCACTTCAAAGCTGTCGGTTAAGAAATATTTCAGTTCCAAATATTCACCATAAGATAAAATTGAGCCCTTCTGTTGCAAGAAGCATCAAGAATAATTTTCCCCGTCAAGTTCAGTCACTTCCCGGTTCACGTAGCAACTCACCAACACGTGTTGATTCATTGCGCTTACCACATGAGAAAAGTCGTAAATCTTCCGTTGGATCTCGAGTGAAAAGTTCTGCAATCAACACAAACAGCAAACACACTTATTCACCTTCCAATATTTCATCATATCAACCTTTACCTCATTCGGTGTCAGATTCATCAAACGAATGTTCTGTTGCTCCACTAAACACAAATGCTATTCCATCTTCAAATATTTCTTCCACACCTTCATTCCAACTTCCTTTCCTTCTGCATGGAGTTCTTAATGAGATCAAAGCATCAGTTCCACTGGTTGCTGCTTATGATGATTCAGGTTTCATGGCTCGCATGTCAATCTGCTTTATATATTTGTACATTCGCTTTAAAGCAAGGGCTTTATATTACTAACATTTTCCACTTTACTTTTCTCCAACATGTATTGACAACATGAGAATAATCTGTGTATGTGGTCTAGTGGTCACATTGCATTTAAGATCTTGTGATTTATTAGTTATGCTAAAACAATGTTGAAACAGTAAACTACACATGCATATAAGTGCTGTATTACTTTTGTGTTTGTGTAAAGTAAACAAAATGCATTTGCTTTGGATTTGTTAGAAATGTTGATAGTGTTTGCATGTATTAGCGCGTGCACATGTTGAATGTTCTAGAAAAGTTAGCGATAACTGATAAGGCACAGAAAAGAAAGTTGTTATAAAGTCTTTCCTTCTTTTTATTTACAGTATTCTACATAACTAAAATTTTTTAAAGCCTTGTCAAAAATATCGATAATACGATTGTGCTTGTAAATAATATGTCTTGATAACAGTATATTTACCTAAGAAATGGGATGTGATAATAAAATACTTTAATGTTTTATTTCACAGAACCTTCTGGGCCGTCACCAGCAGAACTGGAAGCCCGAAGGTGATTATTTGTTTAATAGGCTAAATAATATAAATATGTTTTCTTATAATATTACTTTCTTTCTTTTAAACTCCTAGGTCGTTATTTGTTTGGTTGAATTGGTTTAAGCTCCTGTTTTGTTTGGATTGGTTTAAGCCTGTTATAGTAAAAAAAAACATATCTACTGCATGGTTTCACAAAAATGTATTTTAAAAATATGTTTCTGTGTTAAAGCTTTGCTATAAATTTGTGTTTAATATTTGAGACCATGCAAAAGTGCAAAAATCCTGAAAATTACTGATTTAGAGCTGGAACTAAGTGTTTACAAATTTAAAATCCTAAAAGATATATACTTAGCTTTGTTAAAGTTGTAAGATGCATCTGTAAATTGGAAACTTAACATTGATGATTCATGTCTCCAATGAACCAAAATGATTTCATAACATATGTAAATTTACAGAAGAGAAAAGGAACAGCTTGAGAGGCAGAGATTGGAAAAAGAAAGACAAGAACGAGAACGAAAAGAAAATGAGAGGCTGGCAAGAGAGAGGGCGGAATCAACAGGTAATTTGAATATATTAAAAACCATTAAACCAAATTAACCAATACATTCCATATTAACGATTCTAAGGGCATCGCATGTATGATTAAGGGGGCCATAGGAAAATGACATGACAAACTGTCTTATAAGGTATGAATGGGATTATTAAATGAATTCGTTTAAAAAAAGCACAGGCGTTTAACCATTTAAAATGCAGAGGAGGATAGAATAGATTAAGAAATTATAAGCTGTAATGTTTTCTGATTAATCTAATTAATGCAGTGCAGAAAACTCCAGGGCTGTTCTGCCTTGCCATCACAAGTTTGGCTCCAATGACTAAAAATAGGTTGCTCTAATTTATTAGTTGGCAAAATTTATTTCGTTTTATTGTTAATTAAATTGATGTATACCATCACAGCATCGCATGGAGGTCCTCCAGCTCCCCCTGCTCCTCCTAGTGGAGGAGGACCTCCCCCACCACCTCCTCCTCCATCTGGAGGGGGAGCCCCTCCACCCCCACCACCCCCGCCACCAGGGGGGTCTGCTCCCCCACCAGCACCCTCTGCAGCTGCAGCTTCATCTTCTGCCCCAGCAGCTGGAAGTTTAGCTGCTCAACTCCAAGCTGCAAAACTGAAAAAAGCTTCTGTTGTGAGTATTTATTTTACGATGTTTTAAATAGCTTTTTACGTAATACTAATTTTGAACTACAAGAAAATTGGTTAATTATATAAAATCATTTATAGGAATATGAAATTTTATCAAAGACAAATTTGTATTAAATGTTAAGAGAATGTTGTATAAATACTTCTGTTTATATATTTATAATGAATTAATAAAATATACCAATATATCTGTACGTGATTTGTTTTCTATTTTAATTTCTGTGCTATGTTTATCTCGGTGACGTGAATCGTGTATTTTGATGACATCATGCTATTCCTGTGCTAGCATGAATCATTCTAGGAAGTACTTCGAATCAAACTGATTATAGAATTGTGATCTATGGCTTGTGTAGCATTGTATTCTGGTTTACTTTATATCATTCATAAATGATTTCCTAATGAAACATGTTTAAAACTAGTTTTAACATTAACTTTGCACGAATTTTTACTATTGTGAAACTTTGTGTGGTTACTGCTTAGTAATTAAAGTTTTATTTTATTTATGTACTTAATGTAGCTATTTTATATTACACTTTTAGCTAATTGGTAAAAATAACAATTTTAATGTAACTTCAAATTAGCATACTGCTCACTAACATGTTGATTGCAAAACAGTCCATAGTCTATCATGTGTAATGTTAATTGTTAATCATTCTTCCATTTGTCGATCAAGTAGTATGCAAATATTGCAGGCTACTTCATTGTATGCAAATATGACTGAGGTAGAAACAAAATAAAGCAACTGTTAAGCTGTAACTGATTTTATGTTTTTTTTATGTGAAAACTTTTAAGATATTCATTTAGCTTTATACTGTCTAATCCTTAACGATTATTTTACAAAATCTGGTACATCTACTTTAGTGCCTGCGTCCAGGCCCGAGGTATTAGGTTCAAGTCTTATCGGTGCTATTATTCTGGGCGTATGTGTCCTTGGCAATTGCTTCAACCCAGTGGTCACTTATGGGTTGTCAATTCTCAGGGAACATAAAACATAACATTCATGCTGTCCTTGCTCTACCACGGGAGGACAAATAAATTTTATTCATACACATTCCGGTAGTAGCATACATTCTTTAATATTAATTATTGTACATTCTTTTTCAGCCACCTCCGGAAGAAAGTGCTCCAGTATCATCTGGTGGTGGAGGTGGTGGAATGGACATGATGGCGGAGCTACAAAAGAAAATGCAGTATGTTCATTTTTTTTTATATTTGTATTACAAATTTTTTATTCATTGTTTTGTGTTTTTAAAACAGGAGAAGACGCGCAGCCGCTGAAAATGGCGTAAGTTTTATTTTGTGGTTAGTTGTTGATTTAATTATAGGTATTTTTTCTACTTTTCTACTGAAAAGGAGTGTTTTATTTGCGTTAGATAGCAGTTTGTTCCACAAAAAATATTTCAATTTAATTAGGAATAAGAATTGAGTATCTATTTGTCCTATATCACCATTATTAACAATGGCTGCCACTGCCAGTCCCATGACATGATTTTTTTTCTAAACATATCACATATGTTTATAAATACCATTACCTTTGTTTCCTGTTCTCCCATCCTGTTAACTAATCTGTATTAGGATGGTGGAGGAAATAAACCATCTGCTGCTATCACTCCAGCACCCAAACCTGTTGCTACTAACGGTAAGTTTTTATTTCTAAATAAGACACCAATAATATCACTTTTATTTATATTGTAAATTACCTTTTACATTTATACACTATATTGTAAATTACTTTACACGATTGTGACTTTTTAAAATGGGATTTTGTATTTACTTGCACAAACTAAAACTTGTACATTTTCGTTTTGAACAAATTGACAACATTCGTTTGCTTACTGCTAATTACTAGTTTTGAAATTGAGTAAACATTGAAACAGTGTATTTTTCAGCTTCTTTTTTGATAACATCTGTGTTATACATGGTTCATTAGAAGTTTTTGCAAGGTGTCTTGCATTTTGCAATATAGCCATAAAATTTTAATATATTTGGCTTACTAGCAAAAAGTAGACGGGGGCCCCGGTACCCGTCAAATATCGTCGTTTAGAACAACTGCCCTATGCCATTAGTACCATTAAATACTTAAAACATCAGTATCAATATATACTTTAACTTTTGTTGTGGCGCGATTTATTAAGATCAGCCATACCTTAAAATTTATTGTTTTCTATGCAAACCATTATTTGATAACATCGTAAATTATTTTATGTATATAGCTTTACAGCAGGGCTTAGTTTTGGATTTAATAAAATAAATTTGTGGTCAATAGAAATGTAAACCAGGAGAGGTATATTGATATGATTTATGTCATCTACATTAGGTATATGATAACACTGAAGGCAATTCCTTATGTTTTATATTATAGCCATTTCATTTTCATTGCTATGCTAGTTACTCATTTAGGAATATTATTTTGTTTAAGTTAAAACAAATTGTTTTATTCAGCTGCTGAAACAAAGCGTCCATCTTGGCAAACTAAATCTGCAAATGCATCAACCACTGCTAACAATGCAAGGTATCTAATAATAATAATTGTTGTTCATTTATTAATTGCATATGAAACAAGATCTGTAGTTTGAGTAAGTGAAATCAGCAAACATGTCATCATACTTTTTTAAAGTGAGATCATTTCAAATACAAGCATTTTTATATGCGCTCACAATAGTAAAGATAGCTGTATCTATATGTTTTTTACTTGATTTATAACTCTACAATAACTGGTGATGTTTGAAATTCACTTAAAGAATCAACAGAGTTGCATCTTTGAGACCACATATAATTTATTAGTTAGATTTATCAATCTATTAAAGTTGTAGAAAATTTAATGTAAGTAAGTATTTTATTTTTTCGTTTTGGAGTTAGTAATGATATGGAAAAAACTTGTAGTTCGGAGTCAAACACAAATGAATTTGTTTTACTTATAGACAAAATAGTGTAATTAAAGCCCCACCTACTACCAATAGACCAACTTCTGCTGTATTGGGAAAGTAAGAAGTCCAATTTTATTTTTTGGAGAAATCTGATTTCATTTGTTTCTCCTGAATTCTTAAGCATGGTCCCTGGTTTTCCCTTGCACGCAAAATTTCTATCTTAACACTTTCAACTATGTATAGATAAAATGATATTTCGGTAATGGTATTGAGCAATGTAGCATTAAATACATTTTTTTCATATATTTATTTTAACCAAATAAATCGAGTTCTGTAATTATCTTTACTATAAGGTTATACTTAAATCCCCTTCTATTTTTATTTTATGCTTTGGTGATTTTATGTTTCTAGTTTTATATGCAAAGTTTAATAGGTTGGTGAAAAAACAACAACTGTTGTATGTCTTTGATTTTGCCAATTTTAAAGTTAGTCAAAAGTCAACCAAAATACAAAATGAAGAGAATCCTAGCTTTTTAGGCCAAAATTACAAAAAGAAAAGTATAAATACTTGTTTTACCGCCCTATATATTTAAAATGAGATGATATTCATCAATTACATGAGGTATTATATGGGCATGTTACCCAAATGGAAGAAGCAACTTTTTCTTGCGTTGCATGTGTATAATTTTAATAAAATTTGAATGTTAAGGTATTCTTTAAAACATGCTTGAAATATGTTGTTTTCCACTCTTCATAACAAAGTGAAATTAATCGGACTATTTTAATTTTACTTTTTTTACTACACTATCATGGGAAATGTATCTAGATGCATTAGGACATCTGTAGACTGTATCGTCTGTATGTGTAACTTTTTTAAGCAAGTTATTTTTGTAAAGTGAATGAAATAAGATGTACTGTACATTCTAGATCCTATTATTCTCAGGTGTTCCCTCACCTACAATTTAAATCTATAGTTACATCATGTGTGTTAATCGTATTTCTAGTACTTTGTAAAATTTGCATTAAAATGTTTTTTATACAGAAAATCTGGAAGTAGTGGGGATTTTGATCAAATGAAACAGGTAAATTTTTTTGTTTTATTGAAATTAAGGTTTTTGACTTTGTGGGTGGAAATTTAAAGAAATTTTTTTAAAGGAAATTTTATCGGAAATGAAATCTGAAATGCAAAAGATGAAGGAAGAAATTCTACAAGGTAAAAATTAATTTACTCTAGCTATCGCACTAATATCCATAGCAACAGTAGAACTGTAGAACACATAGTGTGATAAAGAAATTTCGAGCCGTTGGCCTGCAGACCTATTGGAATATGTATGTTATAAAAATGCGATATAAATGTTTTCATATTTCTACAGCAATCAGAGAACTGCAACATTGAGCAATGACACCAGTGCCTAACTATCCTGTGTGGCTATCATGTAGAAAATATACCGCCAATAGCATTTTCTGCCACTTTTACTCAACTGTGTTTTTAAAGTATCGTATTACACGAAAGGGTATATGTATATATTACATTCTCTTACTCAGTTAATTAACTTTCTAATTCTTCCATTTTCTACTAAATCAGTAATGCTATAAATCTGTTTCTGCACATCTCTTTAATCTGTACATCCACCATTATCTGGTGAACTATTTTTCCGTAATCAATTGTTCATCGCATAGAAAGTTTGCTTGGTTGAAAAATTGTCGTTTATGTTTGCTTTGCGATGAATAAAACCTGAGCATTCTATATTTTTCTTCTCAGTCTATATGCACATTAACTTGCTCTAAAGATTTCTAATATTATTCAATTGTATTCCTAATCATGTGTAGCATTCCAAGCCTGTATCTACATCTCCAATGCTCTAATATATTATTACATTGCTAATCGGCTTATGCTTGCTGTTTTAATTAACTTTATCCAAGCGTTAGGTAAATTCTGCTCAGTCTATTGATGTTATTCTCCAACTTGTGCCTTCAAAACAAGCCTCTAAAGGGTGCTGTTTTAGAAGCTTTGGCGCATTTGCATTCTCTCCTACATGCCACGTTTAAATTGTTACATTGTTTCCCAAAAATATAGCTTCATGGTGAGTTTTAATGTTCATGCAGTATTGTAACCCATGCTTACAGGACCTTTTATATCCAGATTATACTCCACACCACATGCCTAATCTGGTTTTATTAATATTTTGGTTTTTGTGGTGCATGTTTGGTTACCAAAGTTACATATTTGTCCTTGTATATTAAGCTTGTGTTTTTACAATCTATACATATGATTTTGAAATCTAATAGAGCAGCTTGCAATGAAAATGGATTTCCAGTTTTGTGTAACATGATTGTTATCTTGGTGTTATATATCTGTATTTATGTACAGTTGACAATAAATCTCCCATTATGCGGTGAGTGTTTAGTAAAGGAACTGAAAGCATTAGGTAAATGAATGTTACTTTTTTCCTTTGTAGATGGGCAATAACGGTCGTTAACTTAGAACATTGGTGTCTTATTTCCTGCACCTTTTGCACTCTGGCAAGTTTTAACGTATAGAACTTTATGGGTAATTGTTGTTTATGTGTAGCTGACAGACAACCTGTTAATAACCACTGAGTTGGAGCAATAGTGTTTTGCATGTGGACACATGCCCACAATGGTAGCATGTAGCAGCAGGCAGCATTGAATCTTTGGTAGCATGTAGCAGCAGGCAGCATTGAATCTTTATCTTTTTGCTAGGATGCAGACACTAAGCCACAATGATGAACAACTATTATATTGTAATGGTTTCATTGAGTTTAAAATATAAGTCCTGTTTAAAAAACGATTGGTGCAAGTGGTTTATGTTTATCATATATTAAATCCATTTGCAACACAAAGTAACCATTACACAATCACCGCAGCACAATTTAAATCCTTCTCTCATTAAAGCTAAAACGATAAAAAAGTTTCTCAGATTGAAGGATCACAATATCACAGGAGTTCATAATCCACACACACTCTGTGCTTATCTTCATTATTTGAAATATTCAAGTATGATGTTCAAAGCTTAGTGATGGACCATCATTCGCATTAATGAACTTGTCAATTTTTCCATTTTCTTCACATCTTGTGCATGTGATGCTGCATACTGTAGTCTCTGAAATGTGGGCAGTTGAAAAATAGCTAAATACGACACCAATATCTACAAACCAATCCAAACAAGAATTTTTCTCAACCCTAACTATTTTTTTAAAACATACATTATATATTATTTATACAAATTTCTTATACAAAAAAGTACACATATACATATTACTTATACAAAATTTTTATACTGTCTGTCACTCATATTATGAGGCAAAAAATGGGGAAATAAAAATAACCTCCCTACAAAAAGCTAACTTTTTAATCTAGATCAAGGCTAGTAAGACCAAATCATAGATACACCGAGTAGTCCAACCATCCCACTATATCTAAAAGCAAGCAAAATTTCTGAATTTTGCATTGCATTGTGTTTAAATGAGCTTGTTGGATGTTTTACATTTTCTAACGTTTAGAGTGACCCTTCAAGTCCATTTAGGTAATCCTTCAATTACTCAAAAACATACTTATTATACTGCGCCCCGCAGGAGAAAAATAAATGGCCCTCAGAGGACGTGAAGATTACCGATTGCATACGTTCACACACGGCCTACTAGAGATATCTCTAGTAGGCCGTGGTTCACAAATTAACATATTACTTTAAAAAATTGTGTAAAAATGTTTTATTGATTTCTGTAATAATTTACACTGTCTTTGTTACGTCACAAAAATAGTTATGACTGTCACAGCATCAGCCAACCTACCACGCTTATAAGGGTTATACCGCGGCATCAACAAAAAAACTGTGAAACTTTGTCTTATACTCTGCAAGTACGTAGTTTAATCTGTTCTAGAAGTCATGTTTGTTACCAGCATATGTGTCGAACTTCCTGACCTAACTAACAGTATTCGTTATAACCCAAAAAAAAAGCCAATACAACTCGCGTCGCCAATATAGCAAGGAAAACCTTGCCCGACGCATAATTATGATTTCACATATTGGCCCGCGATAAAATAAGTTTGGGAATCCCTGTACTACACAATGGTTTTTTCAAACTCTGATTTCTATGGCTCTGGCATCAATGAGGTGAAGGTAAAATGTTAAAAATGATAAGAAAAAAGAAGAAACAATAAAGTCCGGTTAATCACAAGAAGTCCATTCAATACAATACGGTTTAAACACATATAACCCAGGCACTGTATCATTAAAATTTTAAAAACATCTTACCACTTGATCGTCAGTAACAGTTAATACCATCTTCCCATCACAGTGTCGATATTTAATGTTGTAACGAACCTGGTATGCAGTTTTGTTTATAATATTACAAAATATAAAGACATAATTACATTGCACATGATTATATACAATACAGCTAGAATAATTCATGCTCCATCAGTACACAAATGGTAATTATAAGGATTTAAGAATGAAGCAAAATTAACATACTTTGTTTGGATCACTTTGATATAATCTTTCTGTTGCTTTACAAAACTCTTCCCATGTTTCAATATAGGTCATTATGATGTATCTTAAGTAACCTTTCGTACGAGAAAATAAAGTTTACTACTCGGTATAATTGCAGACAAACGTGTCTACTTACTTACTACCAACCAGTATTTAGCAAACCCGCGACCGCAAAACCAGGCTGATACTAGTGTCTAGTATAAAGAGAAAACATTTTAGCGGCCATTTTCGGTCATTTATCTTGATAATATGATAATAAAATTTAAACATTCCAAAACCAACAACATTTTTTATTTTGAAAAATATTCCCTATAAATATTAATGTTCACCAGAAAATAGCACCTAATGCTAATAATTATTAATTGCTTCTCTAGTTCTCTAGGTTGTTTTTATTATGGCGTTTTAATATCCGTGTTCTAGACCTTATCTGTTTTAGACAAATGTTTGCCGCGTAAAATCTAGAAAAAAATAAAATTGTTATAATATTTAATTTGTAATAGGGTTGCGGTTGATCGTTGCCAATTGGATTCATTGCTTGTATTCAGAAACGAAATGCCTGCATATCCAGATGATAGCGGAAGTGGGAGCGATTATGAAGAGGAGGACATTGTACCAAGAGGTGTAAAAAAGCGAGGAAGGCCAGCAAAACATGTGGTACGAAACATTTTAATATTTTGTGTTCATTTAACTACAATGACTAGTAAAAATTTTGCTCTCAATATATATATGGCTAGTTAAAAAAGTTTCCTGTAAAATAAATTAAAATAGAAAGGTCTGTGAAAACGCATTTTCAGAATCCTATTTCTGCTGTTTTAAATGATCGGAAAATTTCCTGCAATATTTTGTATTTCCCCCCACACCCCCCATTTTTATTAATTTATTTAAAAGAATGCACACAATAAAATTTTAAATGTCATTATCTCAGATGTTAAAAAATAGTTAGCTGCGTACCTTTTTATTAAAAATAGCTTTCCTTTTTAGTTGGCAAAGCGAGTGAGGCATGACACAATAGACAGCGACGTATCTCTTGGTCCCAATGCAACTTTATACGAGATTGTTCGTCAAGGAAAAATGGCAATGTCTTCTGTGGTGGATGATTGGATTGATGCGTACAAAGTATGTTGACTGAAGGGTGAAGCTATACTTTATATATACTGTTATATATATATATTTTGTTACTTTGATTGGGTTTGACATTATATAAACCAGTTCAAGCGCTTGAAACTTCATTCTTTATAGTATATCAATAATGCTTCATGTCCAATTTTTTATATTAATATTTACTTGCTTTTACAAATGTTTGTAAGCATTAATATTAAATCAATCTTAATATGACATAGTAGTGAAAACATTTAAGGTGATATATGGAATCTGCATATTTCACATTTCAGACCGATCGCAACGGTGCACTGCTTGATCTTATTCAATTCTTTATTCACGCGTCGGGGTGCAAAGGAACGGTTACTCCAAAAATGATGCAAGAAGTTTCTGAAGGTTTTCAGGATGTGATAAAACAAATGACTGAACAGTTTGATGAGGTAACTTTATCACTTTTGGTTAAAAAGTTTGATAAATACTTTGGTTTTAAATCATGCTAAAAGAATTTCTTTTGTACCTGAGGATCAAGGTGTGCATGTAAGCATGTTGACTTTTTGCAATAAGATGTGTAAGTTTTGGGCATTGTTTTAGGTGTTAAATGTTAGTGATGTATTCGGCTACCCATGTTCTTAAACTTTGACTGGTTCATGTACAGTTTAAAATTTAAAGTTTACCTTTGTTCCTATTTTGTTTATCTTATTATTGGATTTTTAAATTTATTTTTTGGTAAGTTTCTAGTGTTTTTTCATTGGTTGTTTATTAGCGGAAGTAGTAGTATTACTTGTAGGCATTTCTCCAGTTCTGATAATAAACTATTCATTTTTTTATTTGTATTGAAACAGACATATTTAGATATTAAACTTGTATATATTCTACTTAAACATCACAGGACAGTGGAGATTACCCTCTTATTGCCACTGGTGCCCACCATCGAAAGTTTCGCTCAAGTTTTTGTGATTTTGTTCAGGTGATTGCTTTAATATTATATCTGAACAAATAACACATTGTACGCAACAGACTAAATGAGGTTCCTATTATTATCTATTAAATTTTACATCTTTATAATTAATGTGTTTTTTTGGTTGTTACTTTTGAATTAAAAATCTTAATCTTCAACTTAGCCACAAAGCCCTTAGTTGCATTATTTTTCATGGATATATTGTAATAATTTACAGTTTAACCCGACTTAATTCCCCAGTATTTACATTTGCATAGTTTTAAAAAACATGCCTATTTATTAGAACTGTGCTCCCTTACTTACCATTATTAGATGAATTAATTTCTACCAATTTTTTAAACCTGTCAGTTTTGATTTTGTTGTTAATTTCTAATTCATACAACTTCAGGCATTAGTTCGGCAGTGTCAATATGAAATAATCTACGATCAATTTATGATGGACAATATTTTAACTTTGCTTACTGAGCTCAGCAACTCTCAAGTAAGAGCGTTCCGACATACTTCAACTCTTGCAGGTAGGGTGCTAAACAGATAAAGACCAAAATGCAGTCCATCATTCACACCCTTTTTTACAGTAATGCTTGAAAATATTTTATATATATACCAAATTGTCTGATTTACATAACATGATATCACATTACTATTAAATAGGTTAACCTTTTTTTCCCGATTGAAATTTTTTTTCTACTGCACCAGATAAGTTAGGACACGCTACACATACTTTTTATTTTTGTTTCCAGCAATGAAACTAATGACCGGTCTTGTAAACGTGGCTCTTCAACTCAGTGTAAGTTTGGATAACACTCAGCGACAATATGATGCTGAACACAACAAAACCATAAGCAAACGTGCGTCGGAAAAACTTGATATATTGATGCAGAAAAGAAAAGAGGTGTGGTGTCTTATTTAATTTTAAAATGCAAACCAATATTGGCAACGTCTGATTATGACATGCTAGTTTTAATACGGTAGTTTAAAAAATTATCCTTTCTCGGCTCTGATGCTGGATCGAAAATGGGCACTTTTTACACTGCGTTTCGGAAGTCATCTTTGTTCAATTATTACATTAAATTAATATTTATGTCTCCATTTTTGCTTAAAGTATTTGTTTAATGTGTGTTTTTTTTTTTTTTTTTTATTCTTTATGGGTGAGGTCCTTGTCAAGGACCTGGGATTTAGGCCAGATTTGGCCCATTACCCCAACACCCGGAAAAGCCCATTTAAGTCTTTTTTGCGTGCGGTGCCGCGACACCGCATCGCAGTCAGACGCGTATTGTTGGCATCATTTTTTATCCTCGTGTGCTTACGAGTTACCATGCTTTTCAACTTTGTGTATGATTTTATTTAATATGGCTTACAATTTAGACAACCCATTAGTGACCGCTGGGTTGGAGCAATGTCCGTTAAGTGTCTTGCCCAAGGACACATACGCCGATCAGTGGTAGTACCGCTGCCGAGCATCGAACCGGGGACACTTTGGTTTCGATGCAAGCGCCTAAACCACTGGGCCACGGCGCCGGACTAAAATGTGTTACCTATTTATATAGCCTTTAAATTTATTTCCATTGTCAGTTGGAAGAGCAACAAAGTGAAATAGAAGGGATGCTTAATGGAATATTCAAGGTATAGAAATCTGTTTTTATTTGCAGAAACATTAAGCTGAAACATCATTTTCATCTTTCGAAATCCCATTTTAATTGTAACTCATTGGACAGTCTGTTTTTATTGTAACTACTAGAAACCTCAAATACATTAAAACAGGGTTATTCCATTTCATGAGCTATAGAATTTGGTCAAAATAACTGGTTTTATTATGTAAGTTTTTTTCCTCGGACGTCAGACACTAGTACCGATTCAAAAGTACCCTGATTTTATTTTCATTAAGATTTTCATTTATTTATTTCATTTGCAGGGAATATTCATTCTACGATATCGGGATTTCATTGCTGAAATCCGTGCACTATGCATGGATGAAATTGGTGCTTGGATGAGAATGTTTTCCAAAGTATTTCTTACAGACAGTTACCTGAAATATGTTGGATGGACCTTGCATGACAAAGTAATTATGTAAACAGTAGTATGTATTATGGGTAATACTTTGAAAAATAGTTTAGTAAAAAAGTAGTAATAATAACATAGTTTCTCTCTTTCAATATTTTTTTTATTTCCATATATTTCAATAGTTTTTTATTTCCATTTTTATATTTATATATATATATATATAAATTTTCATTTTTGTTAACAACCAGCAAAAAGAAGTTCGTACAAAATGCCTAAATACTCTAATTGGATTGTATGGTGACAACGACATGACTCGGGATTTGAAACTTTTCACGAGTCGTTTTAAAGACAGAATCGTGTCCATGACGCTTGACAAAGAATATGACGTGGCAGTGTTGGCCATTAAGCTGCTGTATTTAATATTATCGTAAGTTATTTTTAATGACATTTAAGGTGTATAATTTGCAGCTACTTTATGTTTGTGATTGGTTGCTTGGGGTAACGGATATTTTAAGTTTAAATCCTTGTATTATTGAACTGAATAACTCATGTTAACAAACCAGTATTCAATTTAAAGAGTTAAACTTTCTCTGTATTTCAGACGTCATTATTAAACTATAAGTGTGTAGTAATGTATGGCATATTTTAAAATCCTGCAAGTGGGACAATAATTTACTCACACGGTTTAATTGCAAGTAAATTTTTATTATGTTTGAGTTAAATAATTACGGAATTAATTGTCAAAATGCTTTGTTTTATAACAGTAAATTAATTTCTCAGGTTTTGAAAAACCCATCTATTTACATTTTTTTAATCTATTCATTTACATTTTTACAGAAACTGTGGATATGACACACCAGTGCTGACATCAAGTGACTGTGAGAGTGTCTACCAACTTGTCTTTTCATGTCATCGTCCAGTTGCTGTTGCAGCTGCAGAGTTTCTGAACAAACAACTTTTCATGGATAAGGTAAATTAATCACAGCCTAATTTTTGTTCCAATATATTTCTGGTAATAGTATACTTTTTTTTTCGTTTGTCTAATGAGTTTTTTAACCTTTTATTTCAACTAGACTGGAAACTTGAGAATTGGTGTACTTTTCATGATCTTTATTTTAATAAACATTTTTATGACTGGGAAATAATCATGTGATAAAGATTGTTTTTGACCCTTTTTCATTTCTGGTAAAACATACAAGCTTGTTATGTTAAAAAATATATGTAGTATAAATTTATATATCAATTTCTTTCATGCAGGACGTGAACCCAGGTTACACGAAACGTGGTAAAAGAAGAGGTGTAAATGCACCAGTGATCACAGATCTTGTGCTGTTCTACATGGAGAGTGAGGTATCAACAATTGTTACCTATTTTATCACATGATTTAAACAATAACTAAAAAATATATTGCCAAATCTCAAACTTTTGCATAAATGGGTTGTAAAACTGTCCCTTTTTTGTTAAACTGTAATTACAATTTATTTATGAACAATCTGAGTGTTTAGTGAGCAAGTTTAGAATCACCTTTCGATATGATTGGTAAGTAGTTACCTTGTTAATTCACCTCTGTGCTCTGCAGTTGCATGAACATGCTACATACTTGGTTGATTCACTATGGGATGTTGCTGGTTCTATGCTGAAAGATTGGGAATGTATGTCGGACATGTTGCTTGAGGAACCAGCCAATGATCGCGACTCGCTGGATCAGAAACAAGAGAGCGCTCTCGTTGACATTATGGTGTGTTCAGTAAAACAAGCTGCTGAAGGGGTTCCGCCTACAGGCAGGCAAGGCTATAGCAAGGTGTGTATATTGTCATATAGTAGTGTGGGGAAGGTTGGGACACCTTTTTATTCTATTTTTCTCGTCTCATTTGGTAGTAAACATGTGCTTAGAGATTTCTGTACAGTTTTGTTGATTTTTTAAACTTGTTGTTATTATCGTTAGCTTTTAACTACTTATTTTTATCCAACCCAATATTAAAGAGAAATAAAACTCGCTTAGAAATCAGCATCCCGAGATCGGAAGATTGCGATTGAAGATCGTTTAAAGTTGACAGAGCATTTTACCGTTGCTCTTCCAAGTCTGCTTAAGAAATTTCATGTGGATCGTGAAAAAGTAGTTGGTTTGTTACAGATACCGAGATATTTTGAACTGGAGTGTTACACAACAAGCAGGTAAGTCCGTACCGTTGTGTAATTTTAGTTTTCTAAGTTTTTTTATAATTCCGTAAAGTTTGATTTTGAATATAGTGGGGATATTTCATTTGATGCCCAAATTTTTAGAAGTGTTTTTTTGAAGAATTTAACCAGAGAAGTCAGAGAGAGGGTTTTAGTCGTATTTGTTTTTGGCCCATTTTTGTAAATTATAATTATTATTAAACGTTGGCACTTATCCCCATATTTTAAATCGTAGCATATATAACATGAATTTTATTTACATCTTTGCCATTTAAATGATATTATTAAATATTAATAAGATACAACGAAAAATGACATTAATGATAATTTATTTACACTTTATGGTTCAAATAAAGATATTAAGAGCAGTTTCCATAAGCATACGTGACTCATTAGAGCTTTACTCTCGTCTTTTTAGGAGAGAAAAACATTTGGATGAATTGTTGACACAATTATCGGTGGTGATGGATAAACATACTGAGCATGATGTGAGTTATTGTTTATATTGTTTGATTCTGAAGTTCTCATGCCATAAAATTGACTAACATAAGAAAAATAATCCAAAGGGTTAAAAATATTTTTTTTTTATAAATTTGATATATATATATATATATATAATACTGTCGTCTGTCTTGACTCTTTAAACGAATTTCTATGAATTTCGTTTCCGAAACCTTTTTAGTGAAATAAAAAAAACCTAATTACAGGTACTTGAAGAAGTTTCTCGAACATTCAGTCATTTATGTGACGATGAATTTGCTATTTTTAGTAAAGTTTCCATAGCACGACGTGCGGTGATCGACAAGTGGGCGGAAAACTTACGATTTTCTCTTGCTGTCTTCAAAGAAGCGGTATGTCATTGTGAAATCTGGTTTTAGTTTTATATTTTAACATTAGATTATACTAAATTTAAATTAATTTGTAACCATTTCTCTTTTAAATTATGTTGCATAATATTTTTTTTATGGGCATAAAAACAGTATTTTTAATTTTAATTATATAATTGAAAAATTATTTTAGAATATAGAAGTTTAAAAATTGTTTTTTTTAATTTTTAATTAAATTTTTTTTTAAAAGTGATGAAACATATATTATATTCAACTCACAACAGGGCGATAATGTTGATGACGAAGAAGTTTATAATGTTGTACAGAATCTAAAAAGACTTACTCATCTCTTCATGTTCAATGATATTACTCAGTGGGATTTGTATCCTCAGGTTCGAAAAACAACAAATATTTAAGTTTTTTATGTCTGGAATGTGTTTTCACTATGTATTACTATAATTCTTTTAAACAAACAGGCAAACATGATAATTCAAATGCAACAAGAACGTTCAGATTCAATACCAGAATCGGTAAGTAACATGTTATATGTCACAAATCAATGCAATTTTTAAAAGATATTATGATACTGGGGTTAAGCTTGGATAGAGTTAGTAGTAGCGCCTAAATCTAATATTTCCTTATCGTTTTAAAAACAACTAACGAAGCTCTATTTTAGCCATGGAGCTATATTTGTGTAATTAAGTAAATACTCTGCTTTACCAAACGAAACGAGAAAAGAGATTGAAAACATGTCTTATCTTACTATACTATATGTTCATATAATAAAATTAAAATAAACAATTTTAATGCTATGTCAGTGTTATTTTTACAAATAATTTTCATTCTCTCCAGATGCTGCTTGAAGCTGTGAAGTTTATCTATTACCACCTCGTATACTCATTAGCCGGGTTAAAGAAGTCTTCAACAAGCTCTGGAGTTGGATCGGAGGACCCACGAGCAGCCATTGGTCTCCTCCGGAAGAGAACAGCAGAGTACTTAAGTTCATGCGAGATGCTCCTTGCAAAATCCCCCTACAAGAAAGTAATTATAAAACATTTTTAAAACATTTTTTATGTTAATTACATTGTCATCTTGCTATACATGTTGTCTTTACATTGTCCGCCAATGGCTCAAAGTTACGGGGTTGCAGGGTTGCCTGGCAACCCTTTGATTTTCTTTGGTCTAATAATGCGTAAGGAATTACGTTCGACCAAACGAAGACGCCATTATTAGGGATGTGCCGAGCCGAGCCCGAACTCAAAAGCTCGTGCCCGAGCGTCTCCTTTTTTGATGCTCGGCGCTCGGCTGAAAACTGGGCCGAGCGCCGAGCCTTATGCTATAATGTTGCACGCGAGAGCGAAAAATATTAAAAATGAAAAAAAAGTGAAGCTACTAAGAGATAACGAGACTGGTCAGCGTAGCTTTCTCTTTTATTGTTTTTCGTTCGTTGTGAACTTGCTCTCTCGCAAGTAACGAATCGCAACGTCAGCAATTTGCCGGTATCGAATTACAGCCGGTGTCGAATTACACGAGCGCCCAATGTTTTCGTATCAGATTTTAAATAAAAAGCCAAAAAAAGATGGGAAACCTTTTTATTCTATTTTTCTCGTCTCATGTGCTTACAGATTTCTGTACAGTTTTGTTGATTTTTTAAACTTGTTGTTATTATCGTTAGCTTTTAACTACACGTTTGTTTTCAACAATCTCGTTTGTGATGTAACGATCGTAAAGGTTTATTCTGACGTAAATAACCGTTACCATATCCAAGATGAACATGCGTAGAAACTTGCCAGTTGCGCCACTGGCTGTAACAAGTATATATATTTTTTTAATTAAATACTTTTTGTATGAATTTTACATTTTGCAACAGTAGAAATTACGAAACGAGACGCGTCTTTAACCGCAAACCACGTGTTGTGTATTATTTTGATTAGCGACGCTTTTCGGCTGAATAGGTACGCATTCTCGTACGCCTTTCTCCTTGATGACGTCATAGGTGCTCGGGCTCGGGCTCGTGCCGAGCTTTTCGTTGAAGCTCGGCGCTCGGCGAACCCGAGCTTTTTCAACTTCAGCACATCCCTAGCCATTATTACTACGAACAAACTTTACGTTCGTTAAAATATGTCAATACCGATGCGTCATTCACTACACAAGTGCGTTCAACTGGTATTTAAACTCCTGTTTGTTAAATAATTCACATGTGAATCGCTATTATGACGTAAATAATCAACGTGTGAATTGTTATTATGTCGTAATTAATTGCCAGGTTCAAACAACCACTATTATGATGCCATGAATCCTTGTGTGAATCCCCACTATTTCGTAATAAATATGCTGCTTGGCTGAGGAAAACATTGTATATAAATATAAAGCAGTGTTGGAAACGATTTAGGCAGTTTATTTCCGCGATATTTCGTTCTGGAAACCAACTATTTCCGACGGACGGGTCTTCGTTTGTAAGATAACCACACACTCGTGCGGGCTTGACGAAAGGCGTATACAACATAGCTACTGTGACGTCACTCGCCCGGCAATCCGATTCGACTGTTTCTCATTACACGGACTCGCCGAACCCGCGTAATTTTAATTTGTCTCATCCCTAAGTAATTCTGAATACATTTACGTTTGTATGAGCGTTTACAAAGCACATATTTTAAAGGGTTGCAAACCGAAAACTTTTAACTTTACGCCTATGTTGTCGGCTTGCACTTCATTTTTTTTAGAAGATTAAAAGAGTCACAAGCAAAAAAGTATAAGAATTCCTGATTTAAATAATATTCAGTCATTATAGCAAGATATCTAACTAACACATCTGCTCTCGATAGATCCAGGAAGAATCATACATGTCGATCTGCGATCTGCTTGTTATGTTTGCTCCTCAATTAGCGAGCTCAAGTCCCAACCTCAAATCTTTGGTCCAGCGAGCCTCGGAACCCTTGCAACATTCGCTTGTTGACTTCGTTCGTGAGTTTGTCTTCACCATGCCTGATGAAGATGAGAGTAAGTTGGATTTTTAATTTTAAGAATTTTTTTTAGGTTGGGTAAAATTTCAGTAAAAAAGATTTAGATTTATTAGTTTTAGCCTTTTTTAAAAAAGGATATTTGGAAAGTTTTCATTCTATGTGTCAAAGTATTTGGTTAAATAAGTCTGTTGCGACCTCTACAATATAAATAAACTAAATTCTTGCAAATAGGGTGCTCTAAACATAAAAAAAGCAGAAAAAAACACAATTTTTGTTAAATTTTATTTTTTTTTAATACTTCGTTTGAAAAACCCAAACTTTTATGTCTGTTAAAGATATACAGAGTCACATATTTTTTGTTTGTAATCAGATGAGGATGACACAGCTAAAATTGATGCATTACATCAGCGTCGCTCGCTATTAGCAGCTATTTGTAAGTTGTTTGTGTATAACATGGTGGATC
The DNA here is from genome assembly GCF_009617815.1 of Ciona robusta. Classification (NCBI taxonomy): domain Eukaryota; kingdom Metazoa; phylum Chordata; class Ascidiacea; order Phlebobranchia; family Cionidae; genus Ciona; species Ciona robusta. The sequence goes on along the minus strand of NC_143245.1, from coordinate 2,982,135 downwards.
TTCGATTGGCTGCTGTTGTCTTCCAGCAATACATCAGGTATGTGTTTCACAGTCACTCGCTTTCACTGTAAGCCTGGCTATATTTTGCTGATTTGTATAAAATCTGTTTTGATTTTATTATTTTATGGTGTTAGTGAAGAATCCTCCCCCTACGTCCAACCTCTAAACCACTTTCCACCAGCCTAATCTGTATCATCCTGCAGGATTCTTTACTACTGCTATTATTTAAAAAAATTATCTTGTTTTATTTTTAGGTTCTATTCAGATTATGGTGATATTATAAAGGAGACGATCAGTAAAACAAGACATGTAAATAAACTTGGTTGTGCTCAAACACTCGCGCTCAGCTTGAAGTCTGTAAGTTAGAATCAAATTTGTTACAATTGTGGCTTAAATGTTTCCAAACAATATAGCTGTTATGATTTCACTCTCACAGAATATAGGCCATAATTTAAATCCATGTTCTGTAAATAGTTTTGACCATTTATATGAAGAAGTTATGTGTTAGAAAAAAGTTGAACCTCGTTTTAAAAAAAGTCCAAAATTACCAGATGTATAAATTAATCTGTGGAAAGTGTAAATTGGGTCTTCCACCTTATCCTAAAACCAGGATTTTGTGAAAAATTAATTTGTTTTTCGTTGATCTTTGTTTCTATTTTTTATCCTAGCTTTTCCGAGAGACAGTTCGTGAACAAGGAGGAGTTCTCGACCAAAGCTCGCAGGAGTACGGTCACATGAAGGAGCTAGCGAGACGATTTGCGCTCACTTTTGGTCTCGATCAAGTGAAGACAAGAGATGCAGTGGCAGAACTTCATAAGTTAGTTGACATAAAATTTAAGACCTAATATAGTAGAAATATTTTTTTTTATGTTTGCACCTTATCTTTCATGGTAATTCCAAGCTGAAAGCCAACAATTTCAATTGGATAATTCCATGTTTGAAAAACAGTTTCTTAACCTGGTTTAACCACATTTTAATTTAAAATAGTTATTATGCAAATTGAAAAAACAGCAATTTTTTTGTCGGTTTTAGTTTGTTTTTCTAAATCCAACACATTCACTTTCAGAGAGGGAATTTTGTTTGCTCTTAAAAGAGACGACGCAGCATATAACGAATCTGTGGCACCCCCAAATCTAAGTTTTCTTGGTATTTTGGTTGAATTCTCTGCAAAACTTATGAGACAGGATAAAAGAACAGTGTAAGTTGTTCAGCTGTGGTTAAAGCACAAAGTAAAACAATTAATTTTATAATCCCAAACTTTTGATTCTACAGATATTATCATCATTAAATATAAACTGCATATTTAATTTGTTTGTTTATTCGTGGTTGGATTTTACAATAATTCTAAGTATTTTTAAAATCAACCTATTTTGACAATTTGACAACTTTTCTGTATAATGTGATAAATATACAGTTATACAGACAATTGTACTAAAGTGACTAAACTCCTCGAAAAACAGAACTTGATAATAAAACTGCATTTATTATCAAATTAATTTTATAAACTTTTTACACAACCTGCTTTCACTTAACCATACCCCACCACAGTGTTCATTACCTCGACAAACACATCTCCCCACACCTTCTATCCAACCAAGATTCCTCGTGGATACCTCTTGTCACTTATCGTAACTCCCTTCTACAAGGAGCAGGACTTGATGATGATTTGCGGCAAGCTCCAGCAAAGGTATTTCACAGCTTTTATTTGCTTCCCAGTATTGGTTCAACTTTATTAATAGACACTTTTCAAAATATTTTTTTGTATAAACACACTTTTCTTTGTACTTATTGGTTTTCTTCAAACTATTCTACAAAATTGTCAAAAGTTCCATTTCCTGCAGTCCGACCCAAAATTGGATCACCATTTGATTTTGCTGGGTTGTTTTTTAATACTTCACGAAGCATATTTTTATTATTTTTTTAAAAAACGTTGTGTGAAATTAGTTCTGGTTATTCGACTGCCAAAGTTTTGATAATTTAGGCTTAATGTTTGGGCACAAGTTTTAGATCAACTTACGGTTGCCAAAATTGTATTTTTTAATTTAGAGTCGGAGAGGCCGACGCAAGAAGAATATTGAGGGGGAACTGGAACCCCCGGCCACCCCAATCAGCCCCGCAACCCCCATGCACCAACCACAGACCCCCATGACCCCACAACCTCATGCACAGGTTAATTTTATACTTGTTTGAATTTTAATAAATATAACAGTTCTATCACAAATCACAATTAACCTTGGTGAGCCATATTTACACAACATACAAAATGCGCTACAATATATTTTATACAAGTGAAAGTGACATAAAATTCTGTTTTATTTTACTATTGTATTATAAAGCCTTTATCCATAGATAATCGATTTTTAATTAAACTTTTATCATGTTTTGAAAGAAGTTCTATGTTGTGAATTTTCTTTAATGACTTATTGGAGTTACTTGTATGTTGTATTAAATTCTGAGAATCTAATCCTGATCTGATGCTTAAAATACAGTAATGATCTGGTGCTACGAAAACGTTACAAACAAAAATCAAGTCAATCCACTAATAGTATTCTACTAGAGTTATTCTATTTTGATGCAATTTGTTTTTGAACTTTTTTTTAAATGTAATAAACAACTTTTGTTATAAATTCTAGCCCACAATGGCTCCACAAAATAGCATCGGTCAACCTCAACTTACATCCACTGTGATGAGGGGGAAGCAACAGATGAGGATGACTGATGATCAGATGGAGTATCGACCTTCGTAAGTATCAATCCAAAACCTGACATTTAAAAAACATTTTTTTAAAACAGAGAAGTATAAATTATTGCAAAACTTTCAGTTTTTATCTTTAACTTTGAAATAAAGGTTTAAGTAGATTGCTGTTCAATTATCCGAAATGGATACATTTAAAGAATATTTCTGTCATGCCTATTTTTTTACCTTATCTCTATATAAGCTACATAGGTTTGGATAATTTAGTACTGTATTTATAAACTATAGTTCAGTTCAACTGACAAACAAAATTTTGTCATAAGGTTCAGTGCGTTTTATTTTATCAGGGCAACTTTGAGGGATTGGTTAAACTCAACAGAGAATGTAGCGCCAAAACGAGTATCAAGAATAGACAGAGCTTCACTTTATGACAGCCATAGCACCAATTTACTCAAGTCACCTAGCAAGCCCCCAAAGCCTAAAACACCGTCTAAAATATCCAGAAAAGACAAACCAGGCAAAGAAAACTCAAAAAAAGGAAAGAAGAAAATTAATCAAACAGTTGATCAAGTGAGCAAAGTGATGAGTGAGGTTGATCTTCACAAGGATCAGGATCAGGATGTTGATACCTCAGTAATGAGGAGGTCAAGTCGAGGGAGATCCAGACTCGTTCCCTCGTATACGGAACGAAATGATTCAGGTGATGAATTTGAGAAAGAGGAGCAACCTGTAAGGAAGACAGGGAGGAACAACAAGAAGCTTTTTGTGGAAGAAGTGGAGTTTGGAGATTTTGAAGGTGAGAATGGTCAACTGATAGATGAAGGAAAGACAGTTAACACGGAGGATGAGAGATTAGTGGAAAGTTCCATTTTCAGTGATGATGAAAATGATGATTTTCTAGAAGAGAAAGAAGGTGATTTATTGGATTCCCGGAAGAGGGTTTGTGTAGTGGATGAGAAATTAGTGGAGAGCTTGGTGGTTAGTGAAGATGAAAGTGATGATTTTTTGGAACAAATATCATCTCAGCATAGCACGTCATCACATAAATTGCAAACTTCCATTGCCGAGATATTTGATTCTCCATCAAAAGAAGAAGGAAAAGAAAAAGGCAAGGAAGGAATGGAAGAGGAATCTGATGAGGAAATATTTGACTTCCGTGTCACCACTCCAAGAACACCATATATGAGTCAACCAACCTCCATTACAAGCTCCTGCAATCCTTTCCAGAAGATAGTTGCTGCCGTAAAGAAAGTGAATTTAAATAATTCCACTTCCACGTCTACACCAGACAATGAACATATTTCTGATGAGAGTAATTCAGAAGATTTTATTCAGGAAGAAGTCAAGTTCAGGCCAACAAGAAAAACTTCTGTTAGTATCGAGAAATTTGAGAGTAGCAGTGATGAGGAGTCTCAGGAAGAATTGAGTTCAGAGGATTTGGATAAGAGGCAAGAGAGTGAAAAAGATGGGGATTCAGATGGAAGTGGTTTTGGTGCTTTTGATGGTTTGGTTCACAGTATTTTACAATCTAGTCAGGACTCTTTGGAGTCTTTCCGAGACAGGTATGTAGGAAATGTTTTGAGGGGTTTATAATTTAGTATATATGTTAATTCTGTATTTGTTGGTTCAATTTTTTATTTTATGCGAAGTATACAGTACTATAGATTTTCTACCGACCTATATTTCATCTCTTTATTTTCTTACAGTCAAACCATGATAAATACATCCATGCCAATGACTCCCCAACACTCCATGCCTCCACCACAAGAATATCATCATCAGATGGGATACCCCATGTCTGTGCCCCAACAAAGTCCTATTCAGCAGATTGGGACACCACAATACATGCAACCTAGTACATCATCTGGAATATACCAGCAGGGTGGAAGTGAAAGCTACCAAGGTGTTGTATCACCGATGACACAACCAGGCATGCAGACACAGTCTCCGGTAAGACAGCAGTTTTGTTACTTTTTCCTCTCAATATAAATCATTAGTTTAAATACATTGTGCAAAATCCTAATACATGTTCTTGTTTCAGTATTACGGTAACTGAAGTGGACTTCAATTAAATGCTGCTGACAATTAAAAAGTCAAGTCCAGTTCTACACTGCCACAAAGCGACAATATATTTGTACATAAATGAAGTTGCATTAATGTTCATTGTTTTTCCTTAAGTAGTTTTTGTCTTTCTCCTAATAAACGACATTTATGACCCAGTTTTATTGCTCACTGTTGTTAACTGAATGTCATCATAGTCAAGGAACACCAGGTTACTGTTTGGCCCTTCGCCATACGTGCGGTCGACGGTTCCCCAGATCTACCAAGATTTGGAACCTCTTTGGTAGATGTTACACCCGTTTCTTTCCCAACTCTTACTCGCTTCATCTGCGGACTCGTTCTCACACCAATTGCGAAGTTCGTTCTGAGACTTCACTAATGCTTACAGGCTGAGTCACAGCATCATAGTCGTACGCACATCCTGATAATTTATCCATGAGTCACCACATGTGCAACTTAATGGGTAATTGTATTCATTTTAACATTACTTAATTTTGTAAAAACAATTCGACAACCCAGTTCATTGAACAAGCATGGCGTATTTCGTAAATTGTGTATCTATCCATTTTTTGAAAATAAATGTTCACATAAGTCAATTTAAACCAGCAACTAATTAGATTAACAAAAACGCATTTACAGACTTTCAGTAGGTTCTAAGAAAATGGTGTAGTAGGGAGGCTATAACCTGCTTTATAAAGCAGCAAAATATTTACAATAATGTTACCTATATACAATGCAACAAGGTCATTGGAAGACTTGGTGATTCTGTTGCTTAAACACAAATAAAAGGCAATATATATTTGATCGAAATTAATAACAAAATTATTTTGTACAAAAAGGAAGACAGAATTAAAGCAAGTTAAAAAATAAATTAGACGATATATAGAAAAATAATAAATTTACTTGATGCTTCAAACTCATATATGCAAAGCAAAAAAATAGTGTATTTATGAATTTTAAAATAACTCGACGAGTACATTATTGTGTCTTAATAAGAATATATTTTGCGCAGAGTATACTGTATTACTATACACTAAAAAAAATGCTAAACAAAACGTCCCTTTTATAAATGTTGGTAATTGACAACATTAGCATACTTTATTAACGGGCTATAGAGTTCATTTTTGATCATAATAATTGCCTATAGATAGTAGTAGTACGTTTTTAAATTATTTAGGTTGCTTAATCACACAAGAGTCTGATGTTGAATGACAGCCATTATACTCGCGTAGATATGGGTTGTCAAGATCCCCTCGATTTTTACCATCATCTGTTCCATAAGAAGGTTTACCAGCTGTCCTTACACAAGCACAACGAGGGGAAGTTGCACCTGGTGGATGATATTGTCGTGGAACTCCAACCCAGTTTCTTTCCACACCACCACTGTTAGTGGAAACAAGGGTTAAACAAGCACACAACAGAAACTGCATACAAAACAGTATAAACAGACTAAAATGGTATGGTGCATATGCATATGACAATTTATTATGTGACTGCTCCCGCAATGCAATTGGACAACTGTGTCATAAGTCGCCATGCTTCAAATATACATGTTATTATTTAAAGTTAAATTTTTAGTGGATATTTTAAAACAAGTACACTATTGCAAATTTGCTGTTATATAAACTGATGATTTCCAACAGTCAGACCTTTTTGTTGAACACCAAACCCTGGAACCTTTTGCAGCTGATGATTCAGAGTTACACATTGGTAGGATTTTATTTTCCTCATCTTCTTGCTTTTTAGCTTGTTTTGCTTCAGCAATCAGCTTGTTAGCGTTTTTCAGTGCTTCAGTTGGTTCACCATTCTCATCATAAAATTGACCAATTACAGTTCCTGTTTTATTAGTTGTTAAGAAAAATATTAAGTTTTGAATAGAGCTAAGCAGAGTGTATTACAAACAAGTTACAAAACATCCTTTGAGACAGCATGCATTTAAAAATATTGTAGATACAAAATTGTTGCTTATCGGTTTTTAAGGAAATCTAGGACTAACCAACATATGTATAAGAAGAAGAATAAAACTGAATCCAATCATCAAATCCAATCATTAACTTTGAATCCATTCCTTCAATATCATCTGTTAAACCTTCATCAGAAAAATCTCCCGTCACAAAACCTTTGGTTCCATCACGACCTGATGATAAACAATTATTGCTTGTGTGGCTGCCATTGCTTTTTAATCTATATTTCTAATAAACTCTGATTCGCTCAAAGGGGCATACCAATCAAAATCAAAATTTATATATGAATTTAGATAGTGAATAGCTGATTCTGAAAGTAACCCCAAAGTTTTATAAAACGAAACGAATTTAAAAAAAATTGTGTAAAAGAAACATACTGAAGTAAAAAAAAAATCAGTATTGCGACAAAAACTGATAATTCATGGGATTTTAATGTCAATTAGTGACATGGCTAGGGAACAAATGGAGGAAACACTTTTTTCAGAGACACCGACTATTTGTCTAGAATTCAGTAGTAAAAAAAAGTGTGGAACTTTACGATCAATTAATTTTAATTTCTGTTACCTTTTATAAATTAAAGTTATATGTATATATATATATATTATATAAATGTGAGAAAGAGAATGCACGAACTTACCTGCAAAGAAGTGGTAACCACCACCAGGTCCATAATGCTCTTTCCCCTTACTTACATCAAAGACTTTGCCGAAAAAAGCGAGGTATAAACCTTTGCTTTCATCCCCACCCCGATAATTATCCCACAAGTCTTGCTTCGAAAAAATGCGGTTTGTACTTTTAACTTCATTGTCTACAAAAAAACAAAACTGGATGCATTTAATATGTTATTGTCCGCCTGTTGTCTTACTGTTGAGTTAAATATATTTATATATTAATATATGTATTATAACTTAAAACTATAGTTTCACAATTTTATTTTAAATTTGCTTGCAATTTGTAACAGTAGTAAAGTAAGTGTAAGTACGTCAGACTTTTGTAAAAACATTCTATACAGAATAACGCATTGTTCATACCAGTTACTTTTTCTTGTTTTTTCGCGTTATGACTGTCATCCCGTGCCGATTGAAATAAATCCACAATCGGCTTTGGTGTAAGTTTTAAAACCGTGTTTAGTATTTCTTTAACACGGGCGTCTTCGGTAGAACGAAAGTACAAACCAGCGCCGACAGCCAGAACAATAACAATAAAAGATAAACGCAAACAACCCATCACGTGAGTTTGAATTAAAAGTAATTCAACGTACGACGTAGCGTACAGCGAAAGTACTTAGGTAATAGGTAGTAGTAGGTTCGGTTGATCGTCAAATATACATCAGCATAGATATCTATTATCTTATACACAGAGAAAGTTAACGGGCAAGAAGCCAAGAAAGTTCAGCTACAGATGTACAAGAGAGCCTGACTCTCATGAATAGGCACGTTTTATTATAAAAATAACATAATTTTAGTTTAACTAATTTCAAATTTAACACAGTGCGCATCTGAAGATCTGTGTATTAACACTGTTTAAATGAACCCATGGCCCAATAAAAATATCTTTTGTATGTTATTGTTGACGCTTAAGAGACCACATTGTTGGTGTAGAAAATTGTATTGGAAAACACGCGGTACAAAATCGAACTGATGTTTGGTTTATAAATACAAATAAATCATAAATACAAGAATGGGGAGACGCATAAAAATATTTACATTTAATAAATCGGGCTAAATGAAGCAGAGGTTGCCAAAAGATTAATTGCACAACTTATGTCTCCATTAATTTCAGCAGAGTTGGAGTTGGCTGGTCCAATGTTGTTTGGTGAAACATCCGTCGATAATACGTCATTTAGAGTAGAGATCACGTCGGTGACTTCTTTTATTTCTTCATCGGGGTTGCTCAGTGACGTAGAAATATATCCCTCGTCAGTTGAATCCAGTGGAGACCGAAAACAGTTGGCAACTTGTACAGTGCCGCATGCAGTAGTAATTGGGTGCGTCGTGGGCACGAAACTGGTAGGTGTTTGAGAAACAACATTTTCTAAATTGACTTGCTGGTTATAAAACGAAGATGTGGTCGTTGGTACGCTGAGCTCGAGATGTGATTCTGTGTGTGTGGGGCTGTTGGAGTCTGCCGAAAATACCGGGGACGCTTGCATGTTTGACTGTGCTGGCCTGAAGTCAAAATGTTCACTCTCAATATATTGTGCTTGTGGAGGGGAATAGTGATTATAGGGCTGATAATATTGATTATTTGGCTGGTTGTGACTGATTTCATTCAGCGGCATCGGGTGTTGGAAAGTGGAATTGTAGTGATGTTGTGTTGTGTTGGAATATGCTGGCGACAGTATGGGATGTTGGGTCTTGTAAATATTTTCATGATAAGGTGAGCTCCCATGCCAGCGTTTTGCCATTTGTGCGAGATCGTCGCCAAGTTGAGATGGTTGTACTCTCTTTCTTGAATATTCTTGCGGGATATTTGGTTCGACGACATGAAGATCGCATTGTTGGTTTTGTGCAAGCATATTTTTGGTTTTTCCTCCATTTGAGCGAAAACCCCGAGCAAATGGGTTGTTGTTTATTTTCAATTTGGTAACCTGCGTAAAAATAAAGTTGAGATTAAATCAAATTATTTAGAAATGTTAACAGATTTTGTGGTTTAAAATCTTACCTCGTGATTTTGATAAGCGGTTACTGTGACGAAAACAGTTTGCGGAAAAGCGAAAGTTGACATCGGTTGAAGATGCAAAGTATTGACGTCATCAGTACGAACGATGTGGATACGAGGTTGATACCGATGCATGGAGTGTATGAGGAACTGGCGGATACAAAAAAAAACGAATAAAACTCTGTTGATACTGCCAAGTTAGTTGGCTAAAATGTTTTGAGGTCTTACCTTTCCATCGGCTGAGTTTCCACAAGAGTTTGTGAGTTTTACTTTATGAAACGAAATAATTTCTTTCATCCATTGTTGCCCGCTGCAAGGTGAGTTGGGGTGTAAATAAAATCTCTGCGGAACTTGGGGTTCTCCCCGACCCGCTACCACCCACTCCCCGTGTTGAAACTTGTATCTGTTTTCGTCCACGCTCGAAATATCCATCAGTACGCAATATTGAGCATTCGGGTCCATTCCCGACATTTTTACTCGATAGCCGGGAAACATTCGCCTAACGAAAATAAAATTTACATTACACTCTAAGATGCAGCTTTATACTATATTATATACTTCTTACTGGTTGTGTGCAAATTGCAAAGTATCTACACTAAGGTGGATAACTTACCTTCCAGTTTTTGTAACGATCATTTCAGTCTGTGCCGCTGAAAAACTATCCCACAACTGCCGGTCATGTAGATGAACTTGAACCTGTGGATCCAGCGGTGAACGAATTGCGTGGGCCTCGGTTCTTGGTTGACTTTGATAAAATCGGGTTTGTGGCGGTTGTGATAAACCCATTTGTAGTTCCGAGGGATTTGTTGGTTCATGGTAGCTGGGTAAATCTGCAACGAAAGCAGTATTTGAATACATGTTTTGCGAAATACACAATCTTTTTTACTGCTTTATTAGTTTTTAAAACCACCATCTTTAGTGCATATTTGTTATACGTGCGACTCTAAGAATAAAACGGGTCAATAATAAATACTGCCCCATAATTATTGATCGGAAATTAAAATATATATTTTGTAACCTCTTACGGTAGAATAAAATACATAAATCTTTCCCATACCTGCTTGGTGAAACTTTTCATCTTGCCAAGTTGGTGTTAATTGATTTTCCTTTGGGCTCGAAGCATCCGATTCACGAAAAGGAAGTTGGAAATTATTTATCAAACTCTGATGTTCTTGATCAATCTCATTTTGCCAATGAATTGGAATCATATTCGCCATAGTCTTGTCTGGTCCAATAAAACTTACAATTTCCTCTCTCTTTCGATTTAACTCGTACTTTCAGTTTGGTGTATATCCAATGAGAACAGAAAGCGGAATGAGGTACTGTGAAACTAAACCCGTTTTATAGCGAGACTCGTTTTCGATGCCACTTTGATCTTAACGAGTCATTAACAAGGACAACTGCTTCCTGATAAGCCTCCGAACTCTCCTGCTGATTCAAGTCTAGCGCATGCAGAACACTCCAAAACTCAGTGTGACGCATACCGTCTTGCATGTGGCGCGTTGGTTTGATGAAATCGCTTTAAAAATGTGTTTGATAATTTCATTATTATGGTTTGATGTAGAATAGCCTTGTTAGTTTTTTTTATTAAACAGCTTCGTTTATAGAGATTTAAAGGTAATTTTGACAACTAAGTTGACAGTCCGCCATATGAAGCCATTTCCTAAATATGTTATGTGTTAAGTCTATTGTTATTAGTAGACAATAGTTATCGTACGTTGTTACCAATGTCACCTTCGCTTTTGCAAGCTTGTTACGTTGTTAACCAGTTGGGGATCATCCGTTTAAGAATGCGACATAAGTCTGTCACAAAAACTAAAATTTTATTATATAGTGCTGTGGGGTAAGATGGGACACATTCAGAACATAATATCCTTATCGTGTTTTTAAACAATTAACAACGGTATATAGGATTCGTAAGAAAACGGTTTTCCATTTCTTTGAATGTTCTTCTTAAAAATAGAACGAAAAGGTCTTCAAAAAAGTAACGATAATTGTAAAACGTTTCCATCGATGGCTAAAACCACATACGTTTAGGTTAAACCCTTATTCTACTCAAAGTTGCCTAATAGTTTTAAAAATATTTTAAATCAATTTGATTAAAACTAATATATGGGTATGTCTTGCATAGTTTTATATACCGCCGTATTTAGTGTAGGCCTCTTATGTATTATTGTAAGCAGAAAACTAGCCAAAATATTGCCCATAATATAGCTCGGATTATTGTTCATTCTATGTATATTTCGCACTTTAATGGATAGGTTCGAATTTGATTTAGTTTAGTGTATCAATATAGGTTTGGTCTTTGTGGTGGATCAAAAAATAACGCTTACCGCTTTTCCTTATTATCGCACCAACACCGCTTGCAACCAGCAATTTCGAAAGGTTACCGCAGCGGGGTCCTCATTACTTATCAACAGTTGTTCGGTAATTACGCCATTAAACTTGACACGCGTACTCCGTTGATTACTTTCTCGCTCACAAAAACTACGTGGAGCTCAGTTTCGATATACCTTATTTTTAAACTAACGAAAGTAATTTATAGTAGGGTGGGGGAAGATGGGACACATTTTCAATCTATTTTCTCCTCCAATTTGGTAGTAAACAAACATTCAACGATATTTTATAAAACTTTATCCTCACGGCTCCCATAGATCGTTGTCAATTGTTTAAAACACGATCAGGATATTTGGTTATTATGTGTGAAAGGTGTCCCATCTCCCCCCATCCTACTATACAAATACTACATATGTTATTTAAAATTGCCAGGGCAAAACGTGTATATTCGTACAGTTAGCACACTGATCTACTAAAGATTTTAACATGTTCCTTAAATGTCTCCCTGACACCCGATGCATAGTTTGTTTTAAAACTGGGCTTTCGTGATGTTGAAAAATATCCTGAAAATGCCGGGATAAGCTGTATTAATATATTTGTATTCCGACAAAAGAAAATTAAACTGAACCCTTATGTAGCTAAGTTTAATCAGAAAATTATAGTAATCTGTATTTTAAATAAATTAAAAAAAATATAATTATGTTCAAGTAGTTTAGAAGCTATTAATTGTCAACTATAAGTTGGATCATTTTTATGGGTATATTTGTAGGCACATTGTTGCATCGCCATTTTTTTTACTGTAGCGGTTTGATTTTTTTCGAAGGCTGTTTTGTGTTTTTCAAACTTCGGTGGTGCATTTGGATCACATTTTACCATCTATATCCGTAAACGAATTCAAAACAATATATGCATGCATAGCGGGCGCTTGCGGGTGGGTTATAGGCAAAAACTATCCATGTTAATAATGTAACATTTTCCATTTTTAAACGGTGTGAAGCGCGTTGCGATACAATACTATATATTTAGCGGGGATGCAGCATCTTCAGTGAATTTTGAGGTAAACTGAAATACCCTATGCATTCAACTTCAAATGGATTGATGGGAATGGACATCAGTTCGGTTGTGGTAAGCATAAGTGGTGTACTGAAACACTACCAAAATGTGCCTTTTCTGCCTTATGATCGCTGAATATTCTTTGTATTATTCGCGTTCCACCAGGGATTATAACATGAGATGGAAATACATATGGTGGTGGTGGCTTCTGTGACAGAGAAATGCTCCATTTATGTAATACGAATCCTTAAATTGGGCGACTGGTTGTGAAGCGACGCTACATTTTATGACAAAAAGTATTTGCAAGCTAATACTGATGCTATCCTGGCACAAAAAAACAGGAGGCTTTATGGCATGAAACACGTGCGCGAAAACGAGGACAGGAACTAAGTTTTACACCAAAGAGTATAGCATAACGTTTACTTGTTTCCATAAATGAAACATGTGTCTATTAAGTACATTTAGCAGGGTGAGGAAGACTGGACACCTCAAGCACTTTTTAACATTCAAATAAATACCCTGATCATGTTTTAAACAATTAACATCGGTCTATGGGAGCCATGGGGATATAGTTTTATAAGGTTTTAAATGTTTGCTTTACAAATGGGACTATAAAATAGAAATGGGCATTTTAATATGGAATTTAAAACATTAGGCTGCATCAATAAATCTGTATACCAATAACACAGTTAATCGCTACATTTTGTTGGCACGTATATGTGTCCTTATACAGTAGGGTGGGGGGAGTTGGGACACTTTTCTTTGTTTACTACCAAATTGGGCAAGAAAATAGAATAAATAGGTGTCCCATCCTCCCCCAATCTACTATACATCTTTTTTGTATCTATTGTCGTCCAAGCTCGAAACACCTATCAACACGCAATGTTGAACATGTATAGCCTATATACGCATTTCTGCAATTAAATCGATAAATCTGAAATATTTGTTTTGGTTCGAAATAGGAAATTAATGATGTCTATCGCCATTTTGTAACGAAGTGTTGTCATGTTGGTGTCCAGTTTACAGAAAACGCTTGATTCTTTACGAATTATTTTTTGGTAAATATTTTAAACACAGAGCTTTGATCTTGTAATGAGATAATTAGCTACAATGACAACTTTCTGTTAATGTGAGTTGTCACCGCGGGAGTTGGTATCATGTTGGTGGCACACGCTGAGACGTCGCACTGCTTCACTCATGTTTTATCAATTGTTTATTAACTTTACCAATCGGTGTATACACTAAAGATGAAATGTTCCCCTACATTTAAAGTTTAACTTAACTTTGAACACGTTTTGTTTGTGTTTTTAAAGGATTACAAACTTTATAGTCCATATTATAACTGCCATAACCAAAGCTTTAAATCAGTATTATATAAATTTACAATATACTAAAGAAATAGTTTATTTTAAATTATGTCATTTTATATTGATGTTTACAAATTTTATTTAGTGCTGTAAAACAATTGTTACATAATCCAAGTATAAAGCAACGCAATACGATGCGGACGTTGTGCCGTCTGCGTACTATTTTGAAGGAAAGCCTATTATGTCACGTGCCAGACGTCGTATGCCACAATCTGCATTATCGCGACGATAGTCACCACGAGCCTTTTTTAAGAATCGGAAATCAGAAGAATAACAATAGCATCAAATAGATACCAGAGAAATTATACCCGACTTTGTAACAAATGTCAGATGTCAGCAACGGCGCTTGCTTAAAAAGTACATTTATTCATGTTTTGTTGTTGTTATTTTATTCAACTATAGGACACAATTACTAACAGTGACAAAAACGCATTTTTCGAACAATAACAAAAAAGTATTAAAAGGAACTTTCAAATTTGTATTTAAGCAAAACTGTCAATGTATTGAAAATTGTTATAACAAAATTGGGTGTTTTCCAGATGGACATCATCAGGTGAATTTTGTGGCGAAGTGAAATAACTTATTGAATTAACTTCAGATGAATTAATGGGATTGGACATCACTTTGTGGTGGTAAACATAATTGTTATGGGAGGGAAATACCGGATCAAATGGTGGTTGTTGGTCGTAATACTGAATATTCTGTGGATGAATTGGATTGTTTGCGACCGAGAAGTCGTAGCGATTATTGCAAGGACTGACGTCAGAATATTGGAATGCATATGGTGGTGGTGGTGACCCATTATGATTCTGAGGATGTACAGTTTGTTGTGAAGTAGAATAACTTTGTTTACAATCAGCGGGTAGGAAGTGATTTGTGCTCTGGTACCATGCCGTTGGTTGTAGGTGAACATGTTCACCACTCAATACATTTTCGAACTTCATTCTTTTTTCCAAATTCGATGTTGTTGCTTCGGGGGAATATCTCTGATTATTTTTAGTAAGGACTTGTTGATCCGTAAATGTTGAAACTTGTGATTTTCTCTTCTTTGTTTTAGCACCGTCTTCACGGAAACCTCGTGCAAACGGATTGTTTGCAATTTTCAGTTTAGTGATCTGTTGAATAAAATAATGTAACATGAGGTATATCAATACTATCTTTTGATATCTAAGATAACTTTCGCTTAATGAGCTATATATAAATAAAAGATGTTATGTTACCTGTCCGTTTTGGTAGGCCGTGACTGTGACGAAAGCAGTTTGTGGAAAAGCGAAAGTTGACATCGGTTGTAGATGCAGAGTATTGACGTCATCAGTACGAACGATGTGGATACGAGGTTGATACCGATGCATGGAGTGTATGAGGAACTGGTGGATACAAAAAAACGTTAAAAGCTCTGATTATTAAAAAAATGTCTCGCTCAGTTTTTTTTCTATAATTCACTATTATATTATGGTCCCTATTTTATATGTACCATTATGGGCGCTTACCTTTCCATCAGCTGAGTTTCCACAAGAGTTTGTGAGTTTCACTTTATGAAACGAAATGATTTCTTTCATCCATTGATGCCCGCTGCAAGGTGAGTTGGGGTGTAAATAAAATCTCTGCGGAACTTGGGGTTCCCCCCGACCCGCTACCACCCACTCCCCGTGTTGAAACTTGTATCTGTTTTCGTCCACGCTCGAAATATCCATCAGTACGCAATATTGAGCATTCGGGTCCATTCCCGACATTTTTATTCGATAGCCGGGAAACATTCGCCTAAAAGTAGAAAATATTAAACATTAACAAAAGTTTTTAGCGGTCATGAATCGTCCACATTTTAAAATAAAAAGGTGATATTTACCTCCCAGTCTTGGTAACGATCATTTCAGTTTGAACAGCTGAAAATTGTTCCCACAACTTCCAATCCTGAAGATGAACTTTCGGTTCAAAGGTTGGGCTTCTCATGTCTGTCGCCATTTTGTTACGATATGTTTTCTTGTTGGTGTCAGTTGACAGGTTACACTTGCTGTTTCTTTACGAATAATTTTCGATAATGACTCAGAACGCCAAGCGTTACGTTTTATAGGAACACTCTTCAATTTTTTTCTGTTTGATCTTATAATGAGATAATTAGCTACAAAAACAGTTTCCTGATAGTGTGATTTGTCACCACGGGAGTTGGTATCATGTTGGTGGCACACGCTGAGACTTCGCACTGCTTCACTTATGTTTTATCAATTGTTTTTAAACTTTCCCAGTCGGTGTATATTAAAGATCCCCGACATTTAGGGTTCAATTTAACTTTGAACATGCGTTACAAATTTGCATTCAATATATATTAAAAACGTTTTTGTCTGTAATTAAAACAAGTAAAGTGTTACCAGCAAAGCACGATCAAAACATAATGTAAATATTACCATATATCACAGAAATGGGTAATTGGATTTAGATAAGTTTATATTTAAACTTTATATTGCAGTGTGTATAAATTTGTTTGTGTATAGGCCAGATGTAATGCAACACAATATGATGCGGACGTTGTGCCGTCTGCCTGCTATTTTGAAGGAAAGCCTATTATGTCACGTGCCAGACGTCGTATGCCACAATCTGCATTATCGCGACGATAGTCACCACGAGTCCTTTAAGAATCGGAAATCAGAAGAATAACAATAGCATCAAATAAATATCACAAGAACTATACCGACTGGTAACAAATGTCGCATCGCGGTGATGAGTTTTGACTTGAAATGCATAGGGCGGTGGTGACGCATTCTGATGCTGGGGCTGTATAAATACGTTAACCACTCAATACATTTTCAAACATATCTTTTTAAAACGTTGTTATTTCAAGGAATAACCAACGTTGTTATTTCAAGGAATAATCAACGCTGTTATTTCAAGAAATAACCGTGGTTGTTAATGCTGAGTAAAGATTCGAATATGCAATGCCACATTGATACCAATTCATGCAGTGTATAGGGACAAGTTAGCAAAAACCAAACCGTTTAATACTCTGTTGAGGTGACTGCACGGCTATTTACTTGGTGCGAAAAATGAACATAACACAATGTGGAATTTGTTACAAGATCGGAATTTTTCTGTTATCTATTTGATGCTATTGTTATTCTTCTGATTTCCGATTCTTAAAAAGGGCTCGTGGTGACTATCGTCGCGATAATGCAGATTGTGGCATACGACGTCTGGCACGTGACATAATAGGCTTTCCTTCAAAATAACGTCCGCATCTGCGTTGCATTATACTTATAACTTCATACGAACTGAAATGTAAAGTTCAAGTATAAACTTCTCTAAATACAATTAACTATTTCTGTGATATATATAGTAGGGTGGGGAAGATGGGACACCTTTAGCACAGAATATCTAGATATCCTGACCGTGTTTTAAACAAATAACAACGGTCTATGAGAGTCATGAGGACATATTTTCATCTTTCTTTGAATGTTCTTTGTTTACTACTAAATGGGGCCAGGAAATAGAGTTAAAAAGTGTCCCATCTTTCCCCACCCTACTGTAGTAATATTTACATTATGTTTTGAAAGTGCTTTGCTTGTAACATATTAACGTAAACTTTTCTAAATTTGATTATCCATTTCTGTGATATTTGGTAAGTAGGATGGAGGAGACGCGAAACCTTACAAATTCAAATATCCTGATCGAACAGTTAACAACGGTCTATGGGAGTATAGTGAGAATACAGTTTTTAATTCTTTAATTTTTTGTTACTAAATGAGAAAAAACTGAAATGAAAGTGCCCTATCTTTCCCTACTGTACTACATTTACATTATGGACCAAAACGATTTGTTATATAAACAAAATTAACGTAACGCATGATCAAAGTTAAATTAAACCTTAAATGTCGGGAATTTTTAGTCTACCCCGACTGGCAAAGTTTATAAACAGTTGATAAAACATAAGTGAAGCAGTGCGAAGTCTCAGCGTGTGCCACCAACATGATACCAACTCCCGCGGTGACAACTCACACTATCAGGAAACTGTTTTTATAGCTAATTATCTCATTATAAGATCATACAGAAAAAAAATTGAAGAGTGTTCCTATAAAACGTAACGTTGGGCTTCGGAATCATTATCAAAAAATATTCTTAAAGAATCAAGTGTATCCTGTCAACTGACACCTACAAGACAACACTTCGTAACAAAATGGCGACAGACGTGAGAGGCTCAACCTTCGAACCAAAAGTTCATCTTGAAGATTGGAAGTTATGGGAACAATTTTCAGCTGTTCAAACTGAAATGATCGTCACCAAGACTGGGAGGTAAATATTATTTTATTTATTTTGGAATGCGGTCGATTCATAACATATTAGCAAATTTAAAACATTTTTTTTAAAGTTATAAAGCTGCATCTTGTGTAATGTAAATTTTATTTTCGTTAGGCGAATGTTTCCCGGCTATCGAGTAAAAATGTCGGGAATGGACCCGAATGCTCAATATTGCGTACTGATGGATATTTCGAGCGTGGACGAAAACAGATACAAGTTTCAACACGGGGAGTGGGTGGTAGCGGGTCGAGGAGAACCCCAAGTTCCGCAGAGATTTTATTTACACCCCAACTCACCTTGCAGCGGGCAACAATGGATGAAAGAAATTATTTCGTTTCATAAAGTAAAACTCACAAACTCTTGTGGAAACTCAGCTGATGGGAAGGTAAGCTTCTATATAATGGCATGGTGGACGAATAATATAGTATGGACCATAATAACAGTGGATTGTAGCAAAACTGAGCGAGACATTTCTTGTAATCGTCCGAGCTATCAACGTTTTGTATTTCCAACAGTTCCTCATACACTCCATGCATCGGTACCAACCTCGTATCCACATCGTTCGTACTGATGACGTCAATACTTTGCATCTTCAACCGATGTCAACTTTCGCTTTTCCACAAACTGCTTTCGTCACAGTTACAGCCTACCAAAACGGACAGGTAACATAACAGCTTATATATATGTCCCACCAAGCGACAGTTTGTTAGATTTAAAGATAGTATTGGTATCCCATCTTACAATATTTTATTCAACAGATCACTAAACTGAAGATCGCAAACAATCCGTTTGCACGAGGTTTCCGTGAAGACGGTGCTAAAACAAAGAAGAGAAAATCACAAGTTTCAACATTTACGGATCAACAAGTCCTCACTAAAAATAACCAGAGATATTCCCCCGAGGCAACAACACTGAATTTTGAAAAAAGAATGAAGTTCGAAAATGTATTGAGTGGTGAACATGTTCACCTACAACCAACGGCATGGTACCAGAGCACAAATCACTTCCTACCCGCTGATTGTAAACAAAGTTATTCTACTTCACTACATCCTCAGAATCATAATGGGTCACCACCACCATATGCATTCCAATATTCTGACGTCAGTCCCTGCAATAATCGCTACGACTTCTCGGTCGCAAACAATCCAATTCATCCACAGAATATTCAGTATTACGACCAACAACCACCATTTGATTCGGTATTTCCCTTCCATAACAACTATGCTTACCACGACGAAGTGATGTCCAATCCCATTAGTTCATCTGAAGTTGATTCCATAAGTTATTTCAGTTCGCCACAAAATTCACCTGATGATGTCCATCCGGAAAACACCCAATTTTGTTATAACAATTTTCAATACATTGACACTTTTGCTTAAATACAAATTAATAATTAGTTCCTTGTAATATTTTTATTGCTATAGTTCAAAAGACGTGTTGTTGTCACTGTTAGTAATTATGTGCTAATTTGTTGTTGTTGTTATACACTCAGAATAAACCATAAAAAATGTATTTTTTTGAAGCAAGATAATGCTGACATCTGACGTTTGTTACAAAGTCGCGTATAGTTTCTTTGGTATATATTTGATGCTATTGTTATTCTTCTGATTTCCGATTCTTAAAAACGACTCGTGGTGACTATCGTCGCGATAATGCATACGACGTCTGGCACGTGACATAATAGGTTCCCCTTCAAAATATTACGCAGACGGCACAACGTCCGCATCATATTGCGTTGCTTTGCAGCTGGATTAAGTAAACTTAAATAACTTGCACACTCAAATGTCAAGTTTAAATGAAAAGGTAAAGTTCTTTCCGGCAACTGTATATTTTGTTCCGAATACTTTGTTTCAAGTATAACATGCATTTCCTTGATTATAGCTTTTTTTTACACTTCTATAATTTTGCCGGAAACACTTTTTTTTTCAAAAGTAATGTCTAAAATCTTTTTTTTAAGTTAGTGATCAATAAGTTTCGTTTTGAGATCATTAAATTTTGTTTCGAAAACAATATTTTTGTTATAAAAACAATAATTTTATTCTGAAAACACTATTTTTTGTTACAAAAACAAAACATCTGTTTTCAAAACAAAATTTTTCTTATCAAGAACAATATACTTTGTTCCGAAATCGAAATACTTTGTTTCGAGTATAACATGTATTTGCTTGAATACATTTTATTAAAATACCCTAATTTTTCTTTAAAAAAAACTATTTTCGAACCCAATTTATAACGTCTAAAAAATCGATTTATTAACCAAAAAAAAATTTTCGTTTTGGGATCATTTTAAGATGCAACAAACATTGAGTTGATACATTGGACATGAAGACACCAAGGTATGATGCATCAGTTGTAGCTTTGTAAACAAAGAATGTCACAGCAAAAATGTTTCTATATTTCTTGTGAAGCATTTTGTGAAATATTATTTTGAAGCATTTTATTAATACTTATAAATAAATCAAAGTCACTTATTGATTTAACGATAGTAAAGTTCCGGTTAATAGTTGGGCTACATAAGAGGTAATCTGTTTAATTGGTCATGCAAAAAAAAAAAAAGTAATTTTACCACGCATCATAAAACTGTAATTTAAATTATGAAAATTATCTTGATGGGTTAGTATCAAAACATGCAGGTAAATTATAATAATATGCAATTTTTTTTATAACTTTAAACTACAACCACAGCTTTTCCGGTGATTCCACCCTCTAGCATGTTTATGAATGAACTAGGAATATTTTCAAACCCAGTATAGTGAGCGTTTCACGGACTTTAATTTTTTCCTGAAACACAATTAAAGTTCGGATCGAGTATATTACAGAAGAATTGATATGACTATAGAGTTTGGCCCAAAGCCAGTAATAAACAGGGCATTGAAATTAATAGGTATTTAACAAACTTAAGCTTTAGACTTATTCAGATAGAGTAAAAATACAAAAAATGCAACGTGGTTTTTTGGTATATAAATTTAATTTTTAAACCAACAGAGAGAGAGAGAGAGAGAGAGAGAGAGAGAGAGAGAGAGAGAGAGAGAGGGAGAGAGAGAGAAAGAGAGAAAGAGTAGGGCTCTAATGAACGGGCACGTATGTTTAACTTATTATATCAAGTATAAAAGTTTATAGTTGTTTTAAACGCTCTTACAAAAAGAATTGCACCTCTGGTGCCGTGGCACAGAGTTTTGTGCGTCTGGCTCTAACCCAGCGGTTTTAGTTTTTAATATATTTTTAGCGTAAACGTAGCACCTTATAGCATGAAGGCATTAGCCCTAACCACTTTTGCCACGAGCAGCGACGAGCCATAAATATATATGGTTTAAAAAATGGTAATGCAATCATGCTAACCACGTACTATTGCAACAGCCGTCACACAAGTTCTATTGAGTATTATTACGTAATCACCCACATTATCAAAGAAAAAATTAATCCCATTTGGAGCAATCTTTTTCAGAATGTCTGTGTAAGACTCACACGTCTTATAATTAAATACTTCGTCAAATCCAGTCGACTTTGGAAATTCAATTTTTTCCTCGCTTCCACAGCAACCGATCACCCCTGGTTCGCGAGGAACGAAAGTCAGTTAAAAGGTATACACAGGCAAACACCGGTTTGCATTAAGATACCTTGATAATAGCAATTTGCGAACCCAGGATCTCCTGTTTACTAGACAGGCGCTTTACCACTAAGCCATGGCGCCGATGAGCGTAGACACGCAACATTTCAATTTCAACTCAAATAAAATATACCTGATATTTTTATAACGGTGCAAGAATACTATCACGCTTAACATACATAAGCAACACTTAATTCAGCTAACCGATCATTAGTTTAAATATAGATTATTTTGGTTTTAATCCACATGGATGATTTGACAGGCCTCTGGCTTTTTATGCAATTGTATATAGTAACTTAATTTATATGCTGAAACAGTTGAGCTAAAGAAATTTTAAACATCAATTTAACATTTGCGTTTGTTTTTATTTTTTCTCCTTATGGAACACGCCGCATACTCATTCCTTCCAGCGCTGTCAGAATGGCCGAGTGGTCTAAGGCGCCAGACTCAAGAACGTCGTGTTCTTCACCACAATGTGGTGTTGAGTATTCTGCTCTCCGAATGGAGGCGTGGGTTCGAATCCCACTTCTGACACAGGTTTTTAGATTAATTATATGATAATATACATTTGTATGTTTTTCACTTTTATTTGATTGGACACATACTTAGGACATGGAAGCAGTTTTGGGAAAAATCATTATATTGTCACGCGGATTCGACAAACCTCCTGTTTCGACCTGAATTTTGACAACTAATAGAAGTTCTCAACGCGAGGGAATAATAAGAATAAAGGATCCTAAGAACCCTTCAGAAATTGCCACAATCGTCGAATTTCACGGCAATCGGGCGGGGTATTGGTAATAGTTTTCAACTAGCAATAATCGCGCCTCGGATAAACCTCATAAGCTACGATACCGCCACTGCGCAAAGCTGTCGATAAAAGGTAGAATAATCTTTTGAATCGACACAATGTCCTGTTGTTTGTGGGAAATGAGCCTTCACGGCTATTATCTGCATTCCTCTGTCCCCTTAGAAACCAAAGGAGACCGATAACAATCTGTATGTTCAAGTTTAAAAAGAAGCCTGATTGAAGATATTTTATTCGTTTAAATACTTTCAACTGTCGATAGTACATATAGAGGTATTGTGTATGTACAGTGTATTACGTCAAAAAGGTTTATGCTGTGTAAAATAAATCTATCTTTAATTTTTTATGTGTTTAAAAAGGCGTATTACGTTTCGAAACCTGGAAATTTTATTTACAACACACGGGCTTTTGTCCTAGGCCGTATATAACGTTACTGTAAATACATAATATAATTATTGAATATATCATGAATACTCTATTACGTTCCTACGATTAATTGAAAAAAGAGAAGCTCTAGCGCAATGTTTGTCTAGAAAGCTTTTAAGAGGCACCACTGGGGATCGAACCCAGGATCTCCTGTTTACAAGACAGGCGCTTTGCCACTAAGCCATGGCGCCGATGTTTAAATTCGTTAGTACATTTTAAAATTAACCTAATGCATTGTCGCTGAAAATTATACGTTTGGCGACGCTGCAAATGAAGAACATGATATTTTAAATGGATTAATAAATGCTCCAACACTGTACTTTTAAATCGGGTTTAAAATAAAAATTTAGCTGATGTGAAGAAGGCACCACTGGGGATCGAACCCAGGATCTCCTGTTTACTAGACAGGCGCTTTACCACTAAGCCATGGCGCCGATGTTTAAATCCGTTTGTACATTTTAAAATTAACCTAATGCACTGTCGCTGAAAATTATACGTTTTGCGACGCTGCAAATGAAGAAGGTGATATTTTAATGGATTAATAAATGCTCCAACACTATACTTTTAAATGGGGTTTAAAATATAAATTTAGCTGATGATAAAAATGCACCACTGGGTATCGAACCCAGGATCTCCTGTTTACTAGACAGGCGCTTTACCACTGAGCCATGGCGCCGATGATCGTTGACACGCAACATTCAAATTTCAACTCAAATAAAATATACCTGATATTTTTATAACGGTGCAAGAATACTATCACGCTTAACATACATAAGCAACACTTAATTCAGCTAACCGATCATTAGTTTAAATATAGATTATTTTGGTTTTAATCCACATGGATGATTTGACAGGCCTCTGGCTTTTTATGCAATTGTATATAGTAACTTAATTTATATGCTGAAACAGTTGAGCTAAAGAAATTTTAAACGTCAATTTAACATTTGCGTTTATTTTTATTTTTTCTCCTTATGGAACACGCCGTATACTCATTCCTTCCAGCGCTGTCAGAATGGCCGAGTGGTCTAAGGCGCCAGACTCAAGAACGTCGTGTTCTTCACCACGATGTGGTGTTGAGTATTCTGGTCTCCGAATGGAGGCGTGGGTTCGATTCCCACTTCTCACACAGGTTTTTAGATCAATTATATGATAATATACATTTGTATGTTTTTCACTTTTATTTGATTGGACACATACTTAGGACATGGAAGCAGTTTTGGGAAAAATAATTATATTGTCACGCGGATTCGACAAACCTCCTATTTCGAGCTGAATTTTGACAACTAATAGAAGTTCTCAACGCGAGGGAATAATAAGAATAAAGGCTCCTAAGAACCCTTCAGAAATTGCCACAATCGTCGAATTTCACGGCAATCGGGCGGGGTATTGGTAATAGTTTTCAACTAGCAATAATCGCGCCTCGGATAAACCTCATAAGCTACGATACAGCCACTGCGCAAAGCTGACGATAAAAGGTAGAATAATCTTTTGAATCGACACAATGTCCTGTTGTTTGTGGGAAATGAGCCTTCACGGCTATTATCTGCATTCCTCTGTGCTCTTAGAAACCAAAGGAGACCGATAACAATCTGTATGTTCAAGTTTAAATAGAAGCCTGATTGAAGATATTTTTCTTCGTTTAAATACTTTCAACTGTCGATAGTATATATAGAGGTATTGTGTATGTACAGTGTATTACGTCAAAAAGGTTTATGCTGTGTAAAATAAATCTATCTTTAATTTTTTATGTGTTTAAAAAGGCGTATTACGTTTCGAAACCTGGAAATTTTACTTACAACACACTGGCTTTTGTCCTAGGCCTTATATACCGTCACTGTAAATAGATAATATAATTATTGAATATATCATGAATACTCTATTACGTTCCTACGATTAATTGAAAAAAAGAGAAGCTCTAGCGCAATGTTTGTCTAGAAAGCTTTTAAGAGGCACCACTGGGGATCGAACCCAGGATCTCCTGTTTACAAGACAGGCGCTTTGCCACTAAGCCATGGCGCCGATGTTTAAATCCGTTAGTACATTTTAAAATTAACCTAATGCATTGTCGCTGAAAATTATACGTTTGGCGACGCTGCAAATGAAGAAGATGATATTTTAATTGGATTAATAAACGCTCCTCCAACACTGTACTTTTAAATGGGGTTTAAAATATAAATTTAGCTGATGATAAAAAGGCACCACTGGGGATCGAACCGAGGATCTCCTGTTTACTAGACAGGCGCTTTACCACTAAGCCATGGCGCCGATGATCGTTGACACGCAACATTCAAATTTCAACTCAAATAAAATATACCTGATATTTTTATAACGGTGCAAGAATACTATCACGCTTAACATACGTAAGCAACACTTAATTCAGCTAACCGATCATTAGTTTAAATATAGATTATTTTGGTTTTAATCCACATGGATGATTTGACAGGCCTCTGGCTTTTTATGCAATTGTATATAGTAACTTAATTTATATGCTGAAACAGTTGAGCTAAAAAAATTTTAAACGTCAATTTAACATTTGCGTTTATTTTTATTTTTTCTCCTTATGGAACACGCCGTATACTCATTCCTTCGAGCGCAGTCAGAATGGCCGAGTGGTCTAAGGCGCCAGACTCAAGAACGTCGTGTTCTTCACCACAATGTGGTGTTGAGTATTCTGGTCTCCGAATGGAGGCGTG
This sequence comes from Ciona robusta, assembly GCF_009617815.1. Classification (NCBI taxonomy): domain Eukaryota; kingdom Metazoa; phylum Chordata; class Ascidiacea; order Phlebobranchia; family Cionidae; genus Ciona; species Ciona robusta. Next base: position 2,956,176 of record NC_143245.1, on the reverse strand, counting down.
GGTTCGAATCCCACTTCTGACACAGGTTTTTAGATCAATTATATGATAATATACATTTGCATGTTTTTCACTTTTATTTGATTGGACACATACTTAGGACATGGAAGCAGTTTTGGGAAAAATCATTATATTGTCACGCGGATTCGACAAACCTCCTGTTTCGAGCTGAATTTTGACAACTAATAGAAGTTCTCAACGCGAGGGAATAATAAGAATAAAGGCTCCCAAGAACCCTTTAGAAATTGCCACAATCGTCGAATTTCACGGCAATTGGGCGGGGTATTGGTAAAAGTTTTCAACTAGCAATAATCGCGCCTCGGATAAACCTCATAAGCTACGATACCGCCACTGCGCAAAGCTGACGATAAAAGGTAGAGTAATCTTTTGAATCGACACAATGTCCTGTTGTTTGTGGGAAATGAGCATTTACGGCTATTATCTGCATTCCTCTGTGCTCTTAGAAACCAAAGGAGACCGATAACAATCTGTATGTTCAAGTTTAAAAAGAAGCCTGATTGAAGATATTTTTTCTTCGTTTAAATACTTTCAACTGTCGATTGTACATATAGAGGTATTGTGTATGTACAGTGTATTACGTCAAAAAGGTTTATGCTGTGTAAAATAAATCTATCTTTAATTTTTTATGTGTTTAAAAAGGCGTATTACGTTTCGAAACCTGGAAATTTTACTTACAACACACTGGCTTTTGTCCTAGGCCTTATATAACGTCACTGTAAATAGATAATATAATTATTGAATATATCATGAATACTCTATTACGTTCCTACGATTAATTGAAAAAAAGAGAAGCTCTAGCGCAATGTTTGTCTAGAACGCTTTTAAGAGGCACCACTGGGGATCGAACCCAGGATCTCCTGTTTACAAGACAGGCGCTTTGCCACTAAGCCATGGCGCCGATGTTTAAATCCGTTAGTACATTTTAAAATTAACCTAATGCATTGTCGCTGAAAATTATACGTTTGGCGAAGCTGCAAATGAAGAAGATGATATTTTAATTGGATTAATAAATGCCCCAACACTGTACTTTTAAATGGGGTTTAAAATATAAATTTAGCTGATGATAAGAAGGCACCACTGGGGATCGAACCCAGGATCTCCTGTTTACTAGGCAGGCGCTTTACCACTAAGCCATGGCGCCGATGATCGTTGACATGCAACATTCAAATTTCAACTCAAATAAAATATACCTGATATTTTTATAACGGTGCAAGAATACTATCACGCTTAACATACATAAGCAACACTTAATTCAGCTAACCGATCATTAGTTTAAATGTAGATTATTTTGGTTTTAATCCACATGGATGATTTGACAGGCCTCTGGCTTTTTATGCAATTGTATATAGTAACTTAATTTATATGCTGAAACAGTTGAGCTAAAGAAATTTTAAACGTCAATTTAACATTTGCGTTTATTTTTATTTTTTCTCCTTATGGAACACGCCGTATACTCATTCCTTCCAGCGCCGTCAGAATGGCCGAGTGGTCTAAGGCGCCAGACTCAAGAACGTCGTGTTCTTCACCACAATGTGGTGTTGAGTATTCTGGTCTCCGAATGGAGGCGTGGGTTCGAATCCCACTTCTGACACAGGTTTTTAGATCAATTATATGATAATATACACTTGTATGTTTTTCACTTTTATTTGATTGAACACATACTTAGGACATGGAAGCAGTTTTGGGAAAAATCATTATATTGTCACGCGGATTCGACAAACCTCCTGTTTCGAGCTGAATTTTGACAACTAACAGAAGTTCTCAACGCGAGGGAATAATAAGAATAAAGGCTCCTGAGAACCCTTCAGAAATTGCCACAATCGTCGAATTTCACGGCAATCGGGCGGGGTATTGGTAATAGTTTTCAACTAGCAATAATCGCGCCTCGGATAAACCTCATAAGCTACGATACCGCCACTGCGCAAAGCTGACGATAAAAGGTAGAATAATCTTTTGAATCGACACAATGTCCTGTTGTTTGTGGGAAATGAGCCTTCACGGCTATTATCTGCATTCCTCTGTGCTCTTAGAAACCAAAGGAGACCGATAACAATCTGTATGTTCAAGTTTAAATAGAAGCCTGATTGAAGATATTTTTCTTCGTTTAAATACTTTCAACTGTCGATAGTATATATAGAGGTATTGTGTATGTACAGTGTATTACGTCAAAAAGGTTTATGCTGTGTAAAATAAATCTATCTTTAATTTTTTATGTGTTTAAAAAGGCGTATTACGTTTCGAAACCTGGAAATTTTACTTACAACACACTGGCTTTTGTCCTAGGCCTTATATAACGTCACTGTAAATAGATAATATAATTATTGAATATATCATGAATACTCTATTACGTTCCTACGATTAATTGAAAAAAAGAGAAGCTCTAGCGCAATGTTTGTCTAGAAAGCTTTTAAGAGGCACCACTGGGGATCGAACCCAGGATCTCCTGTTTACAAGACAGGCGCTTTGCCACTAAGCCATGGCGCCGATGTTTAAATCCGTTAGTACATTTTAAAATTACCCTAATGCATTGTCGCTGAAAATTATACGTTTGGCGACGCTGCAAATGAAGAAGATGATATTTTAATTGGATTAATAAATGCTCCTCCAACACTGTACTTTTAAATGGGGTTTAAAATATAAATTTAGCTGATGATAAAAAGGCACCACTGGGGATCGAACCCAGGATCTCCTGTTTACTAGACAGGCGCTTTACCACTAAGCCATGGCGCCGATGATCGTTGACACGCAACATTCAAATTTCAACTCAAATAAAATATACCTGATATTTTTATAACGGTGCAAGAATACTATCACGCTTAACATACATAAGCAACACTTAATTCAGCTAACCGATCATTAGTTTAAATATAGATTATTTTGGTTTTAATCCACATGGATGATTTGACAGGCCTCTGGCTTTTTATGCAATTGTATATAGTAACTTAATTTATATGCTGAAACAGTTGAGCTAAAGAAATTTTAAACGTCAATTTAACATTTGCGTTTATTTTTATTTTTTCTCCTTATGGAACACGCCGTATACTCATTCCTTCGAGCGCAGTCAGAATGGCCGAGTGGTCTAAGGCGCCAGACTCAAGAACGTCGTGTTCTTCACCACAATGTGGTGTTGAGTATTCTGGTCTCCGAATGGAGGCGTGGGTTCGAATCCCACTTCTGACACAGGTTTTTAGATCAATTATATGATAATATACACTTGTATGTTTTTCACTTTTATTTGATTGAACACATACTTAGGACATGGAAGCAGTTTTGGGAAAAATCATTATATTGTCACGCGGATTCGACAAACCTCCTGTTTCGAGCTGAATTTTGACAACTAACAGAAGTTCTCAACGCGAGGGAATAATAAGAATAAAGGCTCCTGAGAACCCTTCAGAAATTGCCACAATCGTCGAATTTCACGGCAATCGGGCGGGGTATTGGTAATAGTTTTCAACTAGCAATAATCGCGCCTCGGATAAACCTCATAAGCTACGATACCGCCACTGCGCAAAGCTGACGATAAAAGGTAGAATAATCTTTTGAATCGACACAATGTCCTGTTGTTTGTGGGAAATGAGCCTTCACGGCTATTATCTGCATTCCTCTGTGCTCTTAGAAACCAAAGGAGACCGATAACAATCTGTATGTTCAAGTTTAAATAGAAGCCTGATTGAAGATATTTTTCTTCGTTTAAATACTTTCAACTGTCGATAGTATATATAGAGGTATTGTGTATGTACAGTGTATTACGTCAAAAAGGTTTATGCTGTGTAAAATAAATCTATCTTTAATTTTTTATGTGTTTAAAAAGGCGTATTACGTTTCGAAACCTGGAAATTTTACTTACAACACACTGGCTTTTGTCCTAGGCCTTATATAACGTCACTGTAAATAGATAATATAATTATTGAATATATCATGAATACTCTATTACGTTCCTACGATTAATTGAAAAAAAGAGAAGCTCTAGCGCAATGTTTGTCTAGAACGCTTTTAAGAGGCACCACTGGGGATCGAACCCAGGATCTCCTGTTTACAAGACAGGCGCTTTGCCACTAAGCCATGGCGCCGATGTTTAAATCCGTTAGTACATTTTAAAATTAACCTAATGCATTGTCGCTGAAAATTATACGTTTGGCGAAGCTGCAAATGAAGAAGATGATATTTTAATTGGATTAATAAATGCCCCAACACTGTACTTTTAAATGGGGTTTAAAATATAAATTTAGCTGATGATAAGAAGGCACCACTGGGGATCGAACCCAGGATCTCCTGTTTACTAGGCAGGCGCTTTACCACTAAGCCATGGCGCCGATGATCGTTGACATGCAACATTCAAATTTCAACTCAAATAAAATATACCTGATATTTTTATAACGGTGCAAGAATACTATCACGCTTAACATACATAAGCAACACTTAATTCAGCTAACCGATCATTAGTTTAAATGTAGATTATTTTGGTTTTAATCCACATGGATGATTTGACAGGCCTCTGGCTTTTTATGCAATTGTATATAGTAACTTAATTTATATGCTGAAACAGTTGAGCTAAAGAAATTTTAAACGTCAATTTAACATTTGCGTTTATTTTTATTTTTTCTCCTTATGGAACACGCCGTATACTCATTCCTTCCAGCGCCGTCAGAATGGCCGAGTGGTCTAAGGCGCCAGACTCAAGAACGTCGTGTTCTTCACCACAATGTGGTGTTGAGTATTCTGGTCTCCGAATGGAGGCGTGGGTTCGAATCCCACTTCTGACACAGGTTTTTAGATCAATTATATGATAATATACACTTGTATGTTTTTCACTTTTATTTGATTGAACACATACTTAGGACATGGAAGCAGTTTTGGGAAAAATCATTATATTGTCACGCGGATTCGACAAACCTCCTGTTTCGAGCTGAATTTTGACAACTAACAGAAGTTCTCAACGCGAGGGAATAATAAGAATAAAGGCTCCTGAGAACCCTTCAGAAATTGCCACAATCGTCGAATTTCACGGCAATCGGGCGGGGTATTGGTAATAGTTTTCAACTAGCAATAATCGCGCCTCGGATAAACCTCATAAGCTACGATACCGCCACTGCGCAAAGCTGACGATAAAAGGTAGAATAATCTTTTGAATCGACACAATGTCCTGTTGTTTGTGGGAAATGAGCCTTCACGGCTATTATCTGCATTCCTCTGTGCTCTTAGAAACCAAAGGAGACCGATAACAATCTGTATGTTCAAGTTTAAATAGAAGCCTGATTGAAGATATTTTTCTTCGTTTAAATACTTTCAACTGTCGATAGTATATATAGAGGTATTGTGTATGTACAGTGTATTACGTCAAAAAGGTTTATGCTGTGTAAAATAAATCTATCTTTAATTTTTTATGTGTTTAAAAAGGCGTATTACGTTTCGAAACCTGGAAATTTTACTTACAACACACTGGCTTTTGTCCTAGGCCTTATATAACGTCACTGTAAATAGATAATATAATTATTGAATATATCATGAATACTCTATTACGTTCCTACGATTAATTGAAAAAAAGAGAAGCTCTAGCGCAATGTTTGTCTAGAAAGCTTTTAAGAGGCACCACTGGGGATCGAACCCAGGATCTCCTGTTTACAAGACAGGCGCTTTGCCACTAAGCCATGGCGCCGATGTTTAAATCCGTTAGTACATTTTAAAATTACCCTAATGCATTGTCGCTGAAAATTATACGTTTGGCGACGCTGCAAATGAAGAAGATGATATTTTAATTGGATTAATAAATGCTCCTCCAACACTGTACTTTTAAATGGGGTTTAAAATATAAATTTAGCTGATGATAAAAAGGCACCACTGGGGATCGAACCCAGGATCTCCTGTTTACTAGACAGGCGCTTTACCACTAAGCCATGGCGCCGATGATCGTTGACACGCAACATTCAAATTTCAACTCAAATAAAATATACCTGATATTTTTATAACGGTGCAAGAATACTATCACGCTTAACATACATAAGCAACACTTAATTCAGCTAACCGATCATTAGTTTAAATATAGATTATTTTGGTTTTAATCCACATGGATGATTTGACAGGCCTCTGGCTTTTTATGCAATTGTATATAGTAACTTAATTTATATGCTGAAACAGTTGAGCTAAAGAAATTTTAAACGTCAATTTAACATTTGCGTTTATTTTTATTTTTTCTCCTTATGGAACACGCCGTATACTCATTCCTTCGAGCGCAGTCAGAATGGCCGAGTGGTCTAAGGCGCCAGACTCAAGAACGTCGTGTTCTTCACCACAATGTGGTGTTGAGTATTCTGGTCTCCGAATGGAGGCGTGGGTTCGAATCCCACTTCTGACACAGGTTTTTAGATCAATTATATGATAATATACACTTGTATGTTTTTCACTTTTATTTGATTGAACACATACTTAGGACATGGAAGCAGTTTTGGGAAAAATCATTATATTGTCACGCGGATTCGACAAACCTCCTGTTTCGAGCTGAATTTTGACAACTAACAGAAGTTCTCAACGCGAGGGAATAATAAGAATAAAGGCTCCTGAGAACCCTTCAGAAATTGCCACAATCGTCGAATTTCACGGCAATCGGGCGGGGTATTGGTAATAGTTTTCAACTAGCAATAATCGCGCCTCGGATAAACCTCATAAGCTACGATACCGCCACTGCGCAAAGCTGACGATAAAAGGTAGAATAATCTTTTGAATCGACACAATGTCCTGTTGTTTGTGGGAAATGAGCCTTCACGGCTATTATCTGCATTCCTCTGTGCTCTTAGAAACCAAAGGAGACCGATAACAATCTGTATGTTCAAGTTTAAATAGAAGCCTGATTGAAGATATTTTTCTTCGTTTAAATACTTTCAACTGTCGATAGTATATATAGAGGTATTGTGTATGTACAGTGTATTACGTCAAAAAGGTTTATGCTGTGTAAAATAAATCTATCTTTAATTTTTATGTGTTTAAAAAGGCGTATTACGTTTCGAAACCTGGAAATTTTACTTACAACACACTGGCTTTTGTCCTAGGCCTTATATAACGTCACTGTAAATAGATAATATAATTATTGAATATATCATGAATACTCTATTACGTTCCTACGATTAATTGAAAAAAAGAGAAGCTCTAGCGCAATGTTTGTCTAGAAAGCTTTTAAGAGGCACCACTGGGGATCGAACCCAGGATCTCCTGTTTACAAGACAGGCGCTTTGCCACTAAGCCATGGCGCCGATGTTTAAATCCGTTAGTACATTTTAAAATTAACCTAATGCATTGTCGCTGAAAATTATACGTTTGGCGACGCTGCAAATGAAGAAGATGATATTTTAATTGGATTAATAAATGCTCCTCCAACACTGTACTTTTAAATGGGGTTTAAAATATAAATTTAGCTGATGATAAAAAGGCACCACTGGGGATCGAACCCAGGATCTCCTGTTTACTAGACAGGCGCTTTACCACTAAGCCATGGCGCCGATGATCGTTGACACGCAACATTCAAATTTCAACTCAAATAAAATATACCTGATATTTTTATAACGGTGCAAGAATACTATCACGCTTAACATACATAAGCAACACTTAATTCAGCTAACCGATCATTAGTTTAAATATAGATTATTTTGGTTTTAATCCACATGGATGATTTGACAGGCCTCTTGCTTTTTATGCAATTGTATATAGTAACTTAATTTATATGCTGAAACAGTTGAGCTAAAAAAATTTTAAACGTCAATTTAACATTTGCGTTTATTTTTATTTTTTCTCCTTATGGAACACGCCGTATACTCATTCCTTCGAGCGCAGTCAGAATGGCCGAGTGGTCTAAGGCGCCAGACTCAAGAACGTCGTGTTCTTCACCACAATGTGGTGTTGAGTATTCTGGTCTCCGAATGGAGGCGTGGGTTCGAATCCCACTTCTGACACAGGTTTTTAGATCAATTATATGATAATATACACTTGTATGTTTTTCACTTTTATTTGATTGAACACATACTTAGGACATGGAAGCAGTTTTGGGAAAAATCATTATATTGTCACGCGGATTCGACAAACCTCCTGTTTCGAGCTGAATTTTGACAACTAACAGAAGTTCTCAACGCGAGGGAATAATAAGAATAAAGGCTCCTGAGAACCCTTCAGAAATTGCCACAATCGTCGAATTTCACGGCAATCGGGCGGGGTATTGGTAATAGTTTTCAACTAGCAATAATCGCGCCTCGGATAAACCTCATAAGCTACGATACCGCCACTGCGCAAAGCTGACGATAAAAGGTAGAATAATCTTTTGAATCGACACAATGTCCTGTTGTTTGTGGGAAATGAGCCTTCACGGCTATTATCTGCATTCCTCTGTGCTCTTAGAAACCAAAGGAGACCGATAACAATCTGTATGTTCAAGTTTAAATAGAAGCCTGATTGAAGATATTTTTCTTCGTTTAAATACTTTCAACTGTCGATAGTATATATATAGAGGTATTGTGTATGTACAGTGTATTACGTCAAAAAGGTTTATGCTGTGTAAAATAAATCTATCTTTAATTTTTTATGTGTTTAAAAAGGCGTATTACGTTTCGAAACCTGGAAATTTTACTTACAACCCTTTGGCTTTTGTCCTAGGCCTTATATAACGTCACTGTAAATAGATAATATAATTATTGAATATATCATGAATACTCTATTACGTTCCTACGATTAATTGAAAAAAAGAGAAGCTCTAGCGCAATGTTTGTCTAGAAAGCTTTTAAGAGGCACCACTGGGGATCGAACCCAGGATCTCCTGTTTACAAGACAGGCGCTTTGCCACTAAGCCATGGCGCCGATGTTTAAATCCGTTAGTACATTTTAAAATTAACCTAATGCATTGTCGCTGAAAATTATACGTTTGGCGACGCTGCAAATGAAGAAGATGATATTTTAATTGGATTAATAAACGCTCCTCCAACACTGTACTTTTAAATGGGGTTTAAAATATAAATTTAGCTGATGATAAAAAGGCACCACTGGGGATCGAACCCAGGATCTCCTGTTTACTAGACAGGCGCTTTACCACTAAGCCATGGCGCCGATAATCGTTGACACGCAACATTCAAATTTCAACTCAAATAAAATATACCTGATATTTTTATAACGGTGCAAGAATACTATCACGCTTAACATACATAAGCAACACTTAATTCAGCTAACCGATCATTAGTTTAAATATAGATTATTTTGGTTTTAATCAACATGGATGATTTGACAGGCCTCTGGCTTTTTATGCAATTGTATATAGTAACTTAATTTATATGCTGAAACAGTTGAGCTAAAGAAATTTTAAACGTCAATTTAACATTTGCGTTTATTTTTATTTTTTCTCCTTATGGAACACGCCGTATACTCATTCCTTCGAGCGCAGTCAGAATGGCCGAGTGGTCTAAGGCGCCAGACTCAAGAACGTCGTGTTCTTCACCACAATGTGGTGTTGAGTATTCTGGTCTCCGAATGGAGGCGTGGGTTCGAATCCCACTTCTGACACAGGTTTTTAGATCAATTATATGATAATATACATTTGTATGTTTTTCACTTTTATTTGATTGGACACATACTTAGGACATGGAAGCAGTTTTGGGAAAAATAATTATATTGTCACGCGGATTCGACAAACCTCCTGTTTCGAGCTGAATTTTGACAACTAATAGAAGTTCTCAACGCGAGGGAATAATAAGAATAAAGACTCCTAAGAACCCTTCAGAAATTGCCACAATCGTCGAATTTCACGGCAATCGGGCGGGGTATTGGTAACAGTTTTCAACTAGCAATAATCGCGCCTCGGATAAACCTCATAAGCTACGATACCGCCACTGCGCAAAGCTGACGATAAAAGGTAGAATAATCTTTTGAATCGACACAATGTCCTGTTGTTTGTGGGAAATGAGCCTTCACGGCTATTATCTGCATTCCTCTGTGCTCTTAGAAACCAAAGGAGACCGATAACAATCTGTATGTTCAAGTTTAAATAGAAGCCTGATTGAAGATATTTTTCTTCGTTTAAATACTTTCAACTGTCGATAGTATATATATAGAGGTATTGTGTATGTACAGTGTATTACGTCAAAAAGGTTTATGCTGTGTAAAATAAATCTATCTTTAATTTTTTATGTGTTTAAAAAGGCGTATTACGTTTCGAAACCTGGAAATTTTACTTACAACCCTTTGGCTTTTGTCCTAGGCCTTATATAACGTCACTGTAAATAGATAATATAATTATTGAATATATCATGAATACTCTATTACGTTCCTACGATTAATTGAAAAAAAGAGAAGCTCTAGCGCAATGTTTGTCTAGAAAGCTTTTAAGAGGCACCACTGGGGATCGAACCCAGGATCTCCTGTTTACAAGACAGGCGCTTTGCCACTAAGCCATGGCGCCGATGTTTAAATCCGTTAGTACATTTTAAAATTAACCTAATGCATTGTCGCTGAAAATTATACGTTTGGCGACGCTGCAAATGAAGAAGATGATATTTTAATTGGATTAATAAACGCTCCTCCAACACTGTACTTTTAAATGGGGTTTAAAATATAAATTTAGCTGATGATAAAAAGGCACCACTGGGGATCGAACCCAGGATCTCCTGTTTACTAGACAGGCGCTTTACCACTAAGCCATGGCGCCGATGATCGTTGACACGCAACATTCAAATTTCAACTCAAATAAAATATACCTGATATTTTTATAACGGTGCAAGAATACTATCACGCTTAACATACATAAGCAACACTGAATTCAGCTAACCGATCATTAGTTTAAATATAGATTATTTTGGTTTTAATCCACATGGATGATTTGACAGGCCTCTGGCTTTTTATGCAATTGTATATAGTAACTTAATTTATATGCTGAAACAGTTGAGCTAAAGAAATTTTAAACGTCAATTTAACATTTGCGTTTATTTTTATTTTTTCTCCTTATGGAACACGCCGTATACTCATTCCTTCCAGCGCTGCCAGAATGGCCGAGTGGTCAAAGGCGCCAGACTTAAGAACGTCGTGTTCTTCACCACAATGTGGTGTTGAGTATTCTGGTCTCCGAATGGAGGCGTGGGTTCGAATCCCACTTCTGACACAGGTTTTTAGATCAATTATATGATAATATACATTTGTATGTTTTTCACTTTTATTTGATTGAACAAATACTTAGGACATGGAAGCAGTTTTGGGAAAAATCATTATATTGTCACGCGGATTCGACAAACCTCCTGTTTCGAGCTGATTTTGACAACTAACAGAAGTTCTCAACGCGAGGAATAATAAGAATAAAGGCTCCTGAGAACCTTCAGAAATTGCCACAATCGTCGAATTTCACGGCAATCGGGCGGGGTATTGGTAATAGTTTTCAACTAGCAATAATCGCGCCTCGGATAAACCTCATAAGCTACGATACCGCCACTGCGCAAAGCTGACGATAAAAGGTAGAATAATCTTTTGAATCGACACAATGTCCTGTTGTTTGTGGGAAATGAGCCTTCACGGCTATTATCTGCATTCCTCTGTGCTCTTGGAAACCAAAGGAGACCGATAACAATCTGTATGTTCAAGTTTAAATAGAAGCCTGATTGAAGATATTTTTCTTCGTTTAAATACTTTCAACTGTCGATAGTATATAGAGGTATTGTGTATGTACAGTGTATTACGTCAAAAAGGTTTATGCTGTGTAAAATAAATCTATCTTTAATTTTTTATGTGTTTAAAAAGGCGTATTACGTTTCGAAACCTGGAAATTTTACTTACAACACACTGGCTTTTGTCCTAGGCCTTATATAACGTCACTGTAAATAGATAATATAATTATTGAATAAATCATGAATACTCTATTACGTTCCTACGATTAATTGAAAAAAAGAGAAGCTCTAGCGCAATGTTTGTCTAGAAAGCTTTCAAGAGGCACCACTGGGGATCGAACCCAGGATCTCCTGTTTACAAGACAGGCGCTTTGCCACTAAGCCATGGCGCCGATGTTTAAATCCGTTAGTACATTTTAAAATTAACCTAATGCATTGTCGCAGAAAATTATACGTTTGGCGACGCTGCAAATGAAGAAGATGATATTTTAATTGGATTAATAAATGCTCCTCCAACACTGTACTTTTAAATGGGGTTTAAAATATAAATTTAGCTGATGATAAAAAGGCACCACTGGGGATCGAACCCAGGATCTCCTGTTTACAAGACAGGCGCTTTGCCACTAAGCCATGGCGCCGATGTTTAAATCCGTTAGTAGATTTTAAAATTAACCCAATGCATTGTCGCTGAAAATTATACGTTTGGCGACGCTGCAAATGAAGAAGATGATATTTTAATTGGATTAATAAATGCTCCTCCAACACTGTACTTTTAAATGGGGTTTAAAATATAAATTTAGCTGATGATAAAAAGGCACCACTGGGGATCGAACCCAGGATCTCCTGTTTACTAGACAGGCGCTTTACCTCCTGTTTACTAGACAGGCGCTTTACCACTAAGCCATGGCGCCGATGATCGTTGACACGCAACATTCAAATTTCAACTCAAATAAAATATACCTGATATTTTTATAACGGTGCAAGAATACTATCACGCTTAACATACATAAGCAACACTTAATTCAGCTAACCGATCATTAGTTTAAATATAGATTATTTTGGTTTTAATCCACATGGATGATTTGACAGGCCTCTGGCTTTTTATGCAATTGTATATAGTAACTTAATTTATATGCTGAAACAGTTGAGCTAAAAAAATTTTAAACGTCAATTTAACATTTGCGTTTATTTTTATTTTTTCTCCTTATGGAACACGCCGTATACTCATTCCTTCGAGCGCAGTCAGAATGGCCGAGTGGTCTAAGGCGCCAGACTCAAGAACGTCGTGTTCTTCACCACAATGTGGTGTTGAGTATTCTGGTCTCCGAATGCAGGCGTGGGTTCGAATCCCACTTCTGACACAGGTTTTTAGATCAATTATAGGATAATATACATTTGCATGTTTTTCACTTTTATTTGATTGGACACATACTTAGGACATGGAAGCAGTTTTGGGAAAAATCATTATATTGTCACGCGGATTCGACAAACCTCCTGTTTCGAGCTGAATTTTGACAACTAATAGAAGTTCTCAACGCGAGGGAATAATAAGAATAAAGGCTCCTAAGAACCCTTTAGAAATTGCCACAATCGTCGAATTTCACGGCAATCGGGCGGGGTATTGGTAATAGTTTTCAACTAGCAATAATCGCGCCTCGGATAAACCTCATAAGCTACGAGACCGCCACTGCGCAAAGCTGACGATAAAAGGTAGAATAATCTTTTGAATCGACACAATGTCCTGTTGTTTGTGGGAAATGAGCCTTCACGGCTATTATCTGCATTCCTCTGTGCTTAGAAACCAAAGGAGACGATAACAATCTGTATGTTCAAGTTTAAATAGAAGCCTGATTGAAGATATTTTTCTTCGTTTAAATACTTTCAACTGTCGATAGTATATATATAGAGGTATTGTGTATGTACAGTGTATTACGTCAAAAAGGTTTATGCTGTGTAAAATAAATCTATCTTTAATTTTTTATGTGTTTAAAAAGGCGTATTACGTTTCGAAACCTGGAAATTTTACTTACAACCCTTTGGCTTTTGTCCTAGGCCTTATATAACGTCACTGTAAATAGATAATATAATTATTGAATATATCATGAATACTCTATTACGTTCCTACGATTAATTGAAAAAAAGAGAAGCTCTAGCGCAATGTTTGTCTAGAAAGCTTTTAAGAGGCACCACTGGGGATCGAACCCAGGATCTCCTGTTTACAAGACAGGCGCTTTGCCACTAAGCCATGGCGCCGATGTTTAAATCCGTTAGTACATTTTAAAATTAACCTAATGCATTGTCGCTGAAATTATACGTTTGGCGACGCTGCAAATGAAGAAGATGATATTTTAATTGGATTAATAAACGCTCCTCCAACACTGTACTTTTAAATGGGGTTTAAAATATAAATTTAGCTGATGATAAAAAGGCACCACTGGGGATCGAACCAGGATCTCCTGTTTACTAGACAGGCGCTTTACCACTAAGCCATGGCGCCGATGATCGTTGACACGCAACATTCAAATTTCAACTCAAATAAAATATACCTGATATTTTTATAACGGTGCAAGAATACTATCACGCTTAACATACATAAGCAACACTTAATTCAGCTAACCGATCATTAGTTTAAATATAGATTTTTTTGGTTTTAATCCACATGGATGATTTGACAGGCCTCTGGCTTTTTATGCAATTGTATATAGTAACTTAATTTATATGCTGAAACAGTTGAGCTAAAGAAATTTTAAACGTCAATTTAACATTTGCGTTTATTTTTATTTTTTCTCCTTATGGAACACGCCGTATATCATTCCTTCCAGCG